>NW_024111431.1:0-11176 GCF_003073215.2 Triticum urartu | reverse complement strand
GTGGACGGGGCGGCGGCCGGCGTCATCGTCGGCGGCGGTGGGCGGAGAACCGTGGAGGCGGGTGGGAGTGGGACGGATGGATAGGAGCCCATTCACACAGGTATGTTTTCCTTTTTGCTTTCTTGGAATTGTGTTAAAAATAAAAAATATAATCCAATGTATAATAAAAAAAAGAGTAAAAATATATGTTTCTTATAAAAGTATTTAAACATATTGTTTTCTAAAAAAATCAAATTTCAATAAAACTTTATGCAACTGAAACAGTGTTCATCTATATTAAAAAGTATTAGTACAGTTTTCAAATTTATTTCTACCTCTTTTTAAAAACATCTACATTTAAAATGTGTTCACACATCATGTAAAGAAAAAATGTTGACCTCTTTGAAAAGGATGTTCTTGTAATTTTAAAGAGTGTTCATGTATTTATAAATATATTCATGCATTCTCTATAAATGTGTATATTTCTTTTACCAAAAAAACTATAGACAAATAAAACAGTGAAGTGAAGAAAAGAGGGGAAATAGAAAAAGAAAAACGAAAACCAAAAAAATGTAAGATAAAAACACTGAAAATACGAGCGATGGGTGGAGAACCGTGGAGGCGGCCCACCGTGGGCCCTGCATGAAGAATACTTCTGACAAGGCTTAGTCAGAGCTTATCCGGTTTCCCAGCCCACGAGCAAAGCTTTCCCTTCTGAGCTCCAACCTTGCTCACTTCTTTTTAAATTTGTTGTTTTAGCTTGTTGTGTCAAAACACATATCTTCACCCTACCTCAGCATCCTCGTCTGCCCTCATCACTGCCGCCACCTATCTCGATGATCCATCGACCGGCACTGGCCGGATCATCGTCTCACTCTACCCATGGGTGACATTGATGTCGCCCTGTCCTTGCCGCAGTTGACCACACATGACTTATATGGGCCACGACCACTGCAGCCCATTCACATAGGTACTTTTTTCTTTTTTGTCTTTCTTGGAATTGTGTTCAAAATATAAATTATAATCCAATCTATAATAAAAAGGAGTTTAAATATTCGTTTGTTATAAAAATCTTTACACATATGAGAATATTTGGCTTTTAAAAATCATATTTTAAATTAAAATTAGTTCAATTGAAACAATGTTCATCTATATTGAAAAGTATTAGTATAATTTTCAAATTTATTCCTGTCTTTAGACAAACATCTACTTTTAATATGTGTTCACAAATCATGTAAAGAAAAATGTTGACCTGTTTGAAAAGGATGTTCTTGTAATTTTAACAAGTGTTCATGTAATTAAAAAATAGACAAATAAAATGGAGAAGTATAATTTTCATGTATGTTAAAAAGTATTAGTATAATTTTCAAATTTGTTCATGCCTTTTTAGAGAAAAAATATCAACTTTTAAAATGCGTTCACACATCTTGTAAATAAAAAAATGTTGACATGTTTGCAAAGGATGTTCTTATAATTTTAATAAGAGTTCATGTCCTTAAAAATGCTCCTGTAATTTAAAATTTTCTTCATATATTTAAAAATATATTCTTATATATTTGTCTATAAAAGTGTATATTTGTTTTACACAAAAAAATATAGAGGGAAAGAAAATGGAAAAGGAAGAAAAGAGGGGGAAAGAAAAAGGAAAGGGAAATCCCGAAGAATGTAAGAAATAACACTGAAAATACTAATACTAACAAGATAAACTAGAAAAGACAAATTAAACGAAAACCAGTACCGGCAGCACAAAAAATGTGCCTCCGTCCATGCAGTTCACTCTGTGGGCGTCCACGCACAAAAAATGCGCCTTTGACAGTCTACATGGGGAAAATACCATTTGGGCCCCGTCATGATTAAACTTGTTTGAACAGCAAAGGGCGATGTTTTTTTTTGCAGGGAAATTCAGAGAGCTTTATTGAGTAAACGCATTCTTGGAACAATCAGCCAACAGGCTGGACACCAAGAAGCTAGGAGTCTCGTCAAGCCAACTATCGGTCACATTAAGTGTGCATGCACGCTTAACACACAAGTGAGCCGGTAAATTGGCTGACCTGTTTACATGTTGAATAGCAAAAAAGAAAAAATGAGTACTAAGCTCTCCAATCTCTAAAACTAAAGGAGCCACAATTGAACGAAAATTGTGACGAGTGTTCCAGAGTGTCACCAACTCCAAGCAATCGACTTCCATTATCACATGCGAGAATCCACGAAGAGAAGGGAAACGAACACCATCTCGCAAAGAAAGTCAGCAAAGGGCGATGTGTACATCTAAGCTTCCAAACTTCTGGTATGAACTACGGTCTCTTATGTGAGATATTCCCTTTACACGATCCAACATAAATATGGTCACTAAATTCAGTAGTCGTCCTCTAATCAAACTCACTTAATCTTGATGGGGTCTTATATGCCTACGTATAACTGTGTACAAGTTCAAAAAAAAAAACTGTACAAAGTACTACAACCTAAGTATTTAGATGACACAATAACGTTTAATTAATTATGACTAGGAAAACGCCTCCTTGTTCATCCCGTGCCGTCTCCTCATGCTTCGCACCACACTCAAGATCATTGTGTTGATCCACAAGTGCTCCCGTTGATCACTATCACTGGTGATCATCATCAGTGGATCCCGTTTGTCCGCGTAGGAGCCACCAGTGACCCATGTCCCGTTGTCGTAGTGCGATGGAGAATAGCTCCTGAAGAAGAGGTAGCTGGTCTTGGCGAGTTGTGGATTGGTAAGTGCCCAATCTTTCACCATCTGTGGAGACTGTTGAAATGCTTCCTTGATGTTTGTTGTCACGTTGAAGCAATCTCCCACCGTGAAATAATTTCCCCTGCAAGCACATATTGCAGCTCTAGTCAAATAACTAATCATTGTCATAAAAATGTAAATATGCAACACAACAGCTAACTAATTACGTACGATTTTCATGGTCTTGTGCACGTTCCACTAGTGGCCCGTGTTGAGGATGAACACGTCGGTGCCGCGGCAGTGTGTCAAGCAGGATGGCCCTCCTGATGGTGCCATCGCTTGCCGGAAGGAGCCGATCGACCATGACGAGAATTGGTGCTTGATAATACACCATGGAAAGGTTGTAGTCCGCGAAAACTTACCAATTGTAACACAAAAATGTTCATTACTTTAAACAAAAATATCTAACTTATGCTAGAAAATATGCCTGTAGTCCAAAAAAAATGCGCCAACCATTGAATTAAAAGTGGTCGTCTAGCGTCATAAAACATGACACTAGCCACTAGCTCAAAAAAACGTTCCAAGTATTCAAAACACAACCAAAAGCGTTGTACAAACTGTTCATGTATGTTCTTAAACAAATAAAACAATATGACATAACAAATAAAAATCCATGGAACATAAGAAATGTGATTTAAGAAACAATCAGACCAAAATGGAAAAAACACTATAACGTCAAAAGGTGGAAAGGAAAAAAAGAAGACAAAAGGAAATAATTAAATACAAATCAAATAAAAAATGAGAAGAAAGAACACTACCACCTCAGTATAACTCAAGAAAAAGGTAAAAGGAACCAAATAACTAACATAGGAAGATGAAAAACAAATAAGAAAACAAAAAAAAAGGTGTGCACATGACTTGAACCCATGACTTTTCACCGTAATTGTGATGAACCTCTTTGCTTGTTATTGAGCCCACCTGACAACGATTAGCTATGGGCGCACGATCGAGTTATGCCCATAATAAGACGGTGCTAGTGAAAAAAGACGACCATAGCAGTCGGACATAGATCAATGAACCGAGCACTCAAGGAGCAGCTCTGTATAATGCACGCATTTAACTCACGGCGGGATAAAAGATCTTCATTCTGTTTGCGTTGAGCATGGAGCTCTGCTTGGGGAGCGATATACACCTCCTTCTCTCATCTGGAGTTTCACAACAGAGATGGCTGGAGTTTGGGAAAAGGATAGTTTGTTTATATGACCTTTCCTTGGTCCAACATATTTTCACAAGTACTTTTTTCGAAAAAAGTGCTAGGATATTTTCACAAGCCTGAGTCGTTCAACAAGTACTTTCAGAAAGTTTCAGAAAACTGTTGTTTCTGAGGAACAAGTGGGATCAGCATTTCTCTGATCTCATCAAGGATCGAAATTAGGGGACACTAAAGAAGCGCGCCTATGACATACATCCTGCACATCCCTCTCAAACCTAGTTCAGAGATAAAGGTTGGTAGTTCAGAGAAACTTGGTGTCTGACATGCATGCTCTCCTTGTGGGATGAACAGACACTCTGCTTTTGTCGTGGGATGAACAGACACTGAAGAGCTGTGGCTGGGATGTCGCCGGCTTCCACGGTGGTATTTAACTGCTGGCAAAACTGACGGCGTACATCGGCAAATCGTTCAGGGTGGACGGGTGAACGGTCTTGAAGCCGAGCTCCACGGCTATAACATCAGGGAAGCACTCCTTAGATCCACTGGACCCTGCCTGCATAAGCAGCAGCAAGTGGACCGGGATACCGAACTACTGCCGGTTCAGCTTTTTACTCGAGAGCGACGACTTCGACCGGGCGATGGACTGCTTAACACAGTTCAGGCAGTTGGTTCTGGGAGCAGCAACGCTCAGATGTTGAATGGCAATTGTAGCTTGCTAGGGTTATCTTTTGGTCATGGTCATGGAAAGTAAAACCTGAAGAAATGTGGTCACTTATTATCCTTTTTTCTGCCTTGTAAGTTGTAACTGATAAATAAATCGAAATGAGATTTTCTGATGCAAGGCTGGCGAACCATGCACGGTGGCACGCCGCAGTCACCCTGCGGTGGTACAAACTGTCATTTTGTTGTTTAGTTTTGGCATGTGTCTTTGTTTTTTTGCTTCTTATTTTTTTGTATCCTTATATAATAAAAGATACAGTTTGCATAAAAACCCAGAACAACTATTACACCATAATAGATGAGCACAAAAGAAAGAAGTCCGTGGAAATATTAGGGGTATAAAGCAGTACCTTAACATGCAAAAGCACATGACTGGAGCTCTGTCTTCAGTTCCATCTTGTTTCCAGATCATCAGCACCATGACGAGGACCAGAATACCATAATACTTACGTTTATCTGTGCGTTGTACATGAACATTGTGACACAATATATTCACATAAACCAGAATTTGCTGCATAAGGAATATTTATCTGCGCGTTGGGGAAAAAACAGTTCATATTCACCTTATTGAAGCCTAGGGTGCACTTCACCTACATATCCTACTGGTGCCATTTCAGTCAGAACTCCAACTCATAACCTATACTGAAAACACACGAAGAAACTGCATAAACAAACTTGCTGCATGAAGATTGTTACCTTGTTCATGGTCGTAGTTGTGCTAGGGTCACAGGGAAGCATGTGCATTCCTTTCAGAGTCGCCGAGGATGGTCAGTTGAGCTGGCAACCCACAAAGGGCAAACGCAACAGTGAAATCCAAGATGCCATTATTGGCTTATCCAAAATTATACAAATCGCACAGAAATTTTAAAATATCAGGTGATTATATAGCCGAGGTAGTCTCTTGATCATATCCACCTGACATCTTCCTACACTCGCAGAACTGCAGCAACTGTTGCAGTATGATTATGCACAATTTAAAACAACTAAAAATCTAAGTTCCCATCCCAGGTTTGACAAGAACAGAACAACACACATATTTCTATATCTGCCATTTTCTGCTACAATGATTCCTTACCATATATAACTGGCACTAAAAAACTTAAATAAGAGACAACTAATTAGCAACAGAAAACTTGCTTCCTTTATTCCTTCCTCTACACATTACAACTTCACGAAAATTGCTGAACTTAACAAGACTAGTAATATCGACTGCAAAATATTGTTACATTAAAATTGCAGCACCAGACTGTTCCGTCAGAGCTGCAAGTAGTCTTGGCATTGGCGGCACATCAATCTCCTGTAGGCCCTCGAGAACCCGGACCACTTCACCCATCGTCGGCCGATCAAACTCATTATCTTGGATGCACCAGCATGCAACTTTGCAAACCCTTTCAGCCTCTTCCAAATTGAAGTCACCATGTAACTGTGGATCCACCAAACTCTTTACATCTCCGCTGTGAAGCTTGCTGATGGTTTGCACAGGGAAATATCCAACATGCTGGTCCACATTGCTGCTGCTATTGGTGTAGTGTGATGTCTCAGGTGACGAATTCCTCCTTCCTGACATGATTTCCAGCAGCACCATGCCAAAGCCATAAACATCAATTTTTGGTGTGACCGCAACTCCGCTAAGCCACTCTGGGGCAAGATAACCTGTAGTTCCTCTGAATGAAGTCAGAATTCGGCTAAAATCCCTTCCCACAAACGCTGCCAGCCCAAAGTCTGCAACTTTAGGAACAAATGATGCATCCAGAAGTATGTTCTCTGGCTTAATATCACAGTGTATGATGCATTTGTGGCAACTCTGATGCAAGTAGGACAATCCTTTGGCAACTCCTAGGGCTATTTGATATCTAGTGTTCCAATTTAGAACAGCAGCATTTCTCTTTTTAAATAGATGGCCATCAAGAGACCCATTTAACATGTGTTCATACACAAGTAATCTGTGATCACCTTCACAGCAGAAACCGATCAATTTTACTAGGTTGATATGTTGGATCAGTCCAACTGAGCTCACCTCAGCCCTGAATTGCTTCTCTCCTTGATGGGCACCATCAAGCCTTTTGACTGCTATAGTAGTCTTTGAGTCACTTAACACTCCCTTGTATACTGAACCAAAACCACCTCCTCCCAGCTTTTCTGAGAATTTTTTAGTAGCACGAACTAAATCAGTGTATCTAAAGGGTACAATCCCACCAGCACTCCCTTGATTGTCAGAGTATATTGGCAGCAAACCACACCACTCGCATTTATTCCTCCAAATCAGTAGCAACAGCATGAGCATTAGTAACACAACAACAATAATGCTTGCAGCAGTAACAACTCCAACATTTGGTTTTCTTTTCTTTTTTCTTAAATTTGCTGAGAAATCTTTGGCAGCAAGGCGGAGATAAAGAACATCTTTGGAAGTGTTATCGATGCCATCATCCAGATTTACACTAAGCAATTCTCCATTCCAGACAGAGCATCTGTTATCTTTATAGGAATAAGCAGTGCAGGAACATGAACTGAGACAAGCTTCTTCGCATTTGCTCTGAGTGGTAGCAACAGCTATGCTTTGTGGGTTGTAGGGCAGTGTAACTTGCGCAATGGGATGGAAAATGTCTGTTGAACTTGTGATGTTCTTTGAAGTAGTGCAATGTAATGGTGTATTCCTGATGCATCCTCCTATTCGATCCTCAAACTCCCAATCATGCGGTGACTTCTTAGAGAAGCTCTCCATACAGTCACATGATGGATGCGGCTTGCCTCTGCATACCGCGAAAGGTCCACAGGCAGCAGGTGGATCACAGGGATCATCAGGCTGGGCATATATTGTTTGCCAAGACTGATTTGCTTGGGACCAAAGATTCAACTTTATCTGACCAGAGATGTCTAGTGAGACAAACATGGAAGATGATTCATCATGTGAAGTATACATGTAGTACTCTTCTTGGTCATCATTGACATATACTAGGTTATATAAACCTTTAGTCCGAGGATCCAAACTTAGCAGTGAATTGACTACTGGTACCAACGATGCTGCTGTGGAGGATGCATAAAGCCAGTATTCTATGGAGGGGTTACGGTGCTTAAGGACAATCCCCCTGGTGCCTTCTAGTTCAATACTGTATGAGCCGAGACCTGGATCAATGAGGCTCTTCTTTGAGATCCCATAACGACTAAAACCGGTGACCTTGTTCCTGCCAAACTTGGCACCAGCAAGCCAAACATCTGTTGGGTTGTCGAAGCTCTGCCACACCGATAAGTCAGATGATGGGCTCTCTTTGAGGACAAGGTTTCCACTATTCAAGAGAACGGCAGCGCTAGTGATGTTTAGGCTGTTGTGTGTCCTATTATTGACAATATGAGTGGACCAAACTATAGATTGAGTGTTGCTACCATGGTTTACTACGATGGCAAGATTGCCATCGTTTGAGATCTTGAGCTGTGCTGAGTTGAGGTTGGGGTGGGTGATGGGCTCCTCTCTATTAGCGATCCACACAGTAGTCAAAACTGGGATTTTATTAAACCATATGCCAAGGTACCAGCTGGATCTTGAGGAGGTGGCGTTGCGGGACGACTTACTGATACTGCTGCTTGCTGCTGGCTGGAAGAAGCCAAGGGCGAACTTGCCGTTCCTGGAGACGAGCTTGTCACCAACGGCGAGCGCTTGGCCTGCCATGAGAGTGTCCTCATCTACAGCTGCAGAGAAGCACCAAGGAGCAGTGTGCAATAGGAGAAGACCGAGTAGTATGTAGAGGGGAGCCATGGAGAAGAAGAATGAATAATTTGGAGAAGAGAGGATGTATGTATAGAACTGAAAGGCCAAGTGTTCTGCTGACTGAAGCTGACGGGGAAGTCCATTTGGGCTCACCTAAGTTCACATTGGGACAGAACTACCATAAATACCATGTGCTACTGTCAAAGGCCACCCCACAGTTTCAGTTTTTTTTTTAAAAATCATGTGTACCTTAGCTGGTCAGGTCAATCACGAGGCTTGCACCAAGCTTTCATGAGGCTTCCACCAACCCTCATGGCAATGGCTTCAATGGTAAATGGCAACACACGAAACAGTAGCAAGCCATAGCACTCACTTTTTCAGAGAGAGAAAAAACATCAGTATAATAATCATCGGCGTAATTTGGCAATGTCAGTAAGTCACAAATAAGAAAAGCTCCCTTGAAAGCTCCCTCGTAATTTGGCAATGTCAGTAAGTCATAAATATCAGTATAATACCCACGAATATCTGTTTCTATGAATACTACAAATGCAAATTCCGTGCATGTCAACACCAAAGCTCCCTCGGAAGACAAGCAAAAGTGTGACCACAGAAATACAAGAAATGTTGTAAGCTGGAGTTAAGAAACTTAATAAGCTACCAAAGTTTCAGAGTGATCTTCAGATTCATCAATTTCGAGTGCCTTCTTGTGTCGAGGGTGTTGCCCGAGTCTTGTAGCCTAAACGCGTCCTGGCATGAACTGGCTCTGTGACAAACAAAAAACGAAACCAATAACCTATCAAAAATATTGTTTGAAGAATTTGAGCTGTGACAACGTAAAAGTAAAAAAATTGTATATGCACTTTGGAATTGATCATCTATGCAGGTTGGTGAAGAACTGAAGATTCAGTTTCTGTTGCTTTGAAACATGTTATCTAACTAGAAGGGGATGGATGCCTTCATCATGCTGAGCTGTTTCTACCGCATAGAGAAGGGAAATACGAAAAGAGACGACGGCTGCGGCGTCGCTGGCGTAAGGGTAGGGAATGGGAATGGAATGAGCCCAATATTTTTCAAGCCAACTAATACATAGCCGGCCCCAAGCCTTGCATTATGGATCAGGGTATTCATACTATTATTGGAGCATATTTGATATCTCTGCTTGCTTCACCAACTTCGCGCACGGCCGAGACCAATTAACAGCAAGATCGATCCATGGCAGAATCGCTGCTTCTTCCCACCAACACGCGCTTGCCTAGACTGCTTCTTGGCGTCAATATTGGTTGAGACTTGAGAGGGCCTCATTTGTTCACACTGATTTTTGAAGCTTTTTGGAACCCACGTACATGCATGCTGGCCCACAGGTCAGAACATCGACCATGCACGCACGCGGTTTCTGTCTCCAATAATTCTTCTCCATCTCAATAATTGTACTAGGCAGCAACACTCACTGTCTGTCATTGTGGAGGAGCAGGACCAGCTCTCTGCGTCCCTCCCCTTCATAATTGTACTAGATAGCGCAGGGCAGCAACACGCAGTTTCTGTCTCCAATAATTCTTCTCCATCTCAATAATTCCACTTCATAATAGTCCCTCCCTTCTCGATCTCAACTCCACTCCATGTGAGACTCAACTCCACTTCATAGTAGTTCCTCTCCAGACCGCTTCGCACGTACGGCTTGCTGAGAAGAAGGCCATGTGAAGAGTTGGTCACCATTGGCAGACGTATTGTCAAGAAATGCAGGGGGTTGCCTTTTGCTCTGTAGACGATGGCTGGCTTGATGATCTGTAAACAACAAGTGCAGGAATGGCAGGTCATAGAAAATAGCAACATTGGGGATAATGACCAAGGCAAGTACAGGAATGGTCCTAAGCATACTGAAATTGAGCTACAGACACTTGACATCTGAAACGAAGCAATGCTCTGCCTCTGTGTTGTCTTTCCCAAGGACTACGAGATGAAAAAAGACATACTGATCCAAGTATGGATGGCTAATGTTTTTCTTCAAGAAGAGGTTACAATGGATTTGCCATAGGAAGGAGAATTTGTTTTCATCGCAGATGAATATGCAACTTAGAAGAGTTGGTTCAACAGAAAGTATTGTTAGAAGACGCCCGTCATATACAGATTCCAAAGTATGAATGGAGCATGCCAAAGTCTGAATTGGAACAAATGAGTGGATTATTCAGAAGCACAACACCTCTCTGCACTTTGTTAATGAACCAGACAGATACACGGATCTTAAGGAGTTAAATACGATGTCGTTAAGAGCATTGTGTTGTGACAGTTCTTCTGTTACCAATTGCCAGATCATAAATGCAAAAACATTTACGGTATCTTGACCTATCTGAGTCTTGCATTGTTAGATTGCCAGATTCAGTATCTACGCTTGCAAACATTGAGGCTCAATAGTTGTTGGAATCCGCAGCGGTTACCTGAATGTATAAGTGCAATGAGGAAGCTCATTCATTTCTATCTTCTTGAATGTCCTAGCGGCCTGGAACAGATGCCCCCAAACATCAGACTACTGAAAGACCTATAAGTTGGTGTACCTCTGATAGCCTGAATCTCACTGAATTTCTTCAGAGATGACATTCCATCTTTGATGTATTGATGGCATTTTATCGAATTGTGATAAGAAGCGAGAATGTAAGCAGTGGTGTGGCTCCAGGAGTACCTATTGGTGTTGGATTTGAGAGGAATCGAAGCGCGGCCGCTGCTGCTCCTTACCGTTTGGGCCGACTGCCGCTGCCTGACCGCCGACTCAGTCACCGATGTGGAGGGCGACGGCCGGGGATCATCTTCCGGCTGCTGGGTTGGGCTGACCTGCCGTTGGGAGCGGACGGGGGGGTCGGCGGGGCCCGTCGGCGGG
>NW_024111429.1:0-8329 GCF_003073215.2 Triticum urartu | reverse complement strand
CCATTTTTTTCTTGGCGCCCCGCCATATAGCTTCGCCACCTAGCCGTTGGTTGTTGGCTCTACGGAGTTTGTAGCTCCCCTATTTAGGCATGTTTGTGCTATTGCTCAAGCGACCTTATATATTTTTTCTTACACTGCATGAATGCTGTGTTTGCTTTATTTCAAGATTTAGAGTTGTTCTGGCCGTGCTAATAATACTCTACAGGTACGTGTGTTAATGGTCGGCCGCGATCGACCGCTGTATTTCTGCAGGTGCAAGCGGTTATAGTTTAACAGAGTTATGCACCATCTACCAAGTTAATTAGCCTCACCCGTCACGATCAATGAAGCCGATCGATTAACCGAGCCCTTAGTTTGTCTAGTGCCGAGTACTGTGCCACGTGTGTTGTGTGTCCCTAGTCCCACACAACCAGCGTTGCATCTTTTCGTCCGAATCAAGCACATTGAGAGGGACGTGCAACTGACCAACCTCCCGAATGTCTCCTCGCTGCAACCTAATTTCGGATACGGTCGACATTCGACAGAGATGATATGTAGATATAGAGGGGGTGCATCGAGAAACCCAGTAAGGAATGACGTGCAGATCGATGCGGCAAGCATCGTCTTCCTTCCAGGAACTGCATGCATGCATGCGCCGGCCGCTAGCTAATCTCAATGTTTTCCAAGCTGTCATCGTTCTTATATAGCTTCTGCAACCTTATCGTCGGCCAAAAATGCAGTGCATACACGCATGCCGGCATGCGTGGTGAGAATATGAGATGCGTCTGAATCACTACTACACATGCATTAGTAAAGCTAGCTTGCCGAAATAAGGTGGTGCATACGCCGTGTTCGCCAAAGTAACTAATCTCGATCGATCCATCTGCAGTGCACTTTGTACTGGTAGTTGCGTGCGTCGCCCATCGAGCGTGTGTGTGTATTTATACCATGCCTCATCTCGCTTCACAGCAGAGGCAGTGAAGCAGTCGCACGCGCTAGCTCCTTGTGTCGAGAATGTTTCCTCCTGCTGGTGGTGTTGGTGCTGGAGCTGGAGCTGGCGCGTGGCAGCTGCAGCAAGGGACGGGCGTGCGCGCGGTGGCGGCGGCGGACGTCGTCCTCGGCCTGGCCACGGCCGCCTTCGCGCTCTACGCCGTCGCCCTCAACCCGGCAGATTCCCTGCCGCAGGTACGAATGATCGATCAAAATCGTCTTATCTTTTCATTTCTTATCGGCCGGGCGAGATGATCTCGAGCACTGATGGGCTGGCTGGTCCGTGTATGTATAGACTGATACCGCGCTGAGGTCCGCGAACTGCGGCGCCACGCCGCAGCAGGAGCTGGGCATGCGCTTCGAGGGGCTGGTCGTGCTCCTCACCGCGGCGGCGCAGGCGGCCACGGCCGGGGCGGCCTGGGTGATCGCGACGGCGTTCGGCCGCGGGATGGCCCGGCTCCTCGCTATCTTCGCGCACGCTCTCGGTGGCTTCAACGCCTACGCCCTCTACTACGTCGTCCGCGGGGTGGCCGCCGTCACCTTGGGCCTCTGCATGGGCAACGCCGACCGCGTCATACTCGTCCTCTACCACGCCATCTTCCTCGTGACCCAGGCCGTGCTGCTCGTTGTCGGCTTCGTCGCCGTCCTCTGCGGAGTGTGAGCTTCATCAGCAAGCTGGCTGCTGCGTGCTATCTCTTCGACTGCACCTCTCGGTAGTCGTTACCTTCGCTCTCGCATGCATGCATCCTCTTCGGTTCTCAATAACCCCATCGTGGTTTAATAATAAATAAACAATAATTAGTGTGCTGTCAGTGGACTCAGCGTATCTGTATGTAATTAAGATCGCGCTGGACAATTCCCTAAAAAAAAAAAGATCGCGCTGGACAAGATGTGGAGATTAACTGTTTTATCATTGCGTTGTTATATATGGTGGTTGTTAGAATGCCCGGCGGCACTATGAGAGGCATGATAAAGAAGACCGCTTGGGAGGAGATGACCGACTTGACGAGAGTTGTGCGTCTGATAGCAGTGGTGTTTTGCACATCCTAAGTGGTTAATTTTCTGGCCGCCTTGATGAGCAAACCGAAGACCTATAAAGCTCAATTTCTCGGCCTGGCCCTGCCCCCATGGACCGCATGGTCTGGAAGCCTTGGGCCCCTCCAAAGGTTAAATTCTTTGCTTGGTTGGCTTTGTAGGATAGGATTTCGACTGCTGATCGCTTGGAGAAACGTGGTTGGCCAAACTGTGGCCCTTGCCCGCTATGCAAAAGGGAACAAGAAACGGGAATACACCTCTTTGTCAAGTGTCGCTACACGCTTAGACTCTGGAGATCAATCATTGAGAAGTTTGGGCTCGCGCACATGGACACCTCGGAATGACAGTTAGATGAAACCGTTATTGAGTGGTGGCAGAAAAGAACCGACGGCAGCAATCCTCACCGCCACGCAATGGCTTCCCTCATCATGCTCGTTTCCTGGACTATTTGGAATGAGAGAAATGCCCGAGTATTCCGTCGGAAAAGTGCGCCACCGCCAGTACTCTTAACTAACCTTTTAGAAGACGCTAAACTTTGGGTTACTGCCGGCGCAAGGAAACTAGGGAACATCATATTATAGGAGTAATTGTCATGCCGCGATTTGTGAGTGTGTTGTAAAACTCTAAACTCTATTCTCTCTTATTTAATTGAAAAGGCAAAAATTTTGCCTTTGTTTCAAAAAAATATATGGTGATTGTTTCTGTGTGCAATCTTATGATCTACTTGTACTACTGATTTTTCACCTTCAGTTCATTGCACCGGTTCTGTTTGCTCAACGATTATACGGGCATGACTGGCAGGCAGCACGGGATCTTCCCGTCTCGCCATGCATCGGCGCCAACGACTTGTTCATTTTTTTAGTTGCATCGTTGTTCAGAGTCATCTTGCCATCTTCATTTTGTAGACCTGCCCAAGATAAGAGGAAAGAGCACATAACACATACAACCTTCAGGGGAGATCTCAGCACATGATTATAAAAAGTAATTTTGTTCCTAGTAGTCCACAAAATCCACCGGAGAGCAGCAAAGCCCACCACATGGAACTTATCACCAAAAGGAAAGGAAAAAAAAAAAGCATGAAACGGCACACGCTTGCCACGGGGAATTTTTTTTTTGAAACGGAGGCAAAAGCTTTGCCTCATATATTAAATAAGAAGGAGAAATAGTTTGTTACAACACACAGCCAAGAATCGGCATGACAATTATTCTCGCAACAAAAAAGACCCTAATTTCTTTGCCCCGGCCTTGACCCAAAGGTTTGTCTGATCGATGATGGTGTTTAGTAGGATTTGCGGAGGTGCACTCTTATGCCTAAACACCCTTGCGTTACGCTCGTTCCAGATAACCCACGAAACCAGCATAGTAATTGATGCCTTCACTTTTCGGTCGCTGGTGCCCACGGTGCACGTGCTTGCCCACCACTCGTGGATAGAGTCGAACAAGTGCCAAGTGGAAGTGTCCAAGTCGTAGATGTGAAGATTCTGAATCACCATGTTCCAAAGGCGGAGAGTGAAGCGACACCAAAAGAAAAGGTGGGGACCGCATTCCTGAACCCCCTGCACAAGGGACAAGGGCCACAGTTTGGCCAACCTCGCCTCTCCAATCTATCGGCAGTCCATATCCTATCCTGAAGCGCGAGCCAAGCGAAGAACTTGACTTTCGGAGGGGCCCAAATCTTCCAAACCATTTGGTCCAAGGGGGAGAGGACCAAGCCCAAAAATTGCACCCTATAGGCGGAGGCAGCAGAGTAGTGCCCAGAACTCGTGTGCTTCCATAGAATATCGTCCTCAACAAGCTCGTCCAGATGCACCTCTTGCAGCAACGTCCAGAGGGTGAAGAATTGCGAGACAAGCTCGACGGAAACCGAAGCGGGTGGCCTGATTTTGATAATCCACGCATTCTCCTTGAGGGCCTCCCGAACCTTCCAGCACTTTCGGGAGGAGGCCTCGAAAATGAGTGGAGCAATGTCTTTGGGCCTACGACCAAGGAGCCAAGGGCTGTCCCAAAAAGGTGTCTTTGCACCATTCCCGGCCGTGATGGTTGTACAGGCATAGAAAAAGCTGAGGTCGCCCTCGTCACATGGGTTCCCGCCCCCAACCCACAACTTCGTGGGTTCTTTCCACTCGTACCACAGCCACCGCAATCTCAAGGCCCGCGCAAACTTGTTGGTGTTGAGGACCCCAAGCCCACCAAAAGCAAGCGGCCTGCTCACAATGTCCTAGTTGACCTTGCACTTTGCTCCCGTGGTTTTATCCGACCCAGACCAAAGGAAGGCCCGCTCAAGCTTGTCGATGGTTTGCAGGATGGTGGGTTGAATGACAAGCGACGTGATGAAGTAGATCACCTGGGAAGCGAGCACCGACTTGACAATCGCAGTACGGCCAATGGTGGTAATGTTTTGACCCTCATATGTTGTCAATCTGCTCGCGACCTTATCCACGAGAAATTGAAGATCAGCAAGCTTGAGCTTCCACACAGAGAGCGGCAGACCCAAATAGCGGAGTGGGAAGGAGGCCCTAATAGCCGGAAGACCGCGGGTAATATGGTCCAAGTCGAGGTTGCCGCACCTGATGGGGACCACCGAGCTCTTATGAAAGTTAGTGCATAGGCCGGTGACATCCCCAAAGCCCCTCAGAATGGCCGCAAGGTTGTCCACATCCCTCTTGATCGGTGCGACGAACACAGCCGCATCATCCGCGTAGATAGAGGTTCGCACCATTACCCCTCTCCCACGGATCTTATGCAAGAGGCCCTTCCTCGTTGCCACGTCCAGGATTTGCTTCAGAGGGTCAATGGCGATGACAAAAAGGAGGGGGGAGATGGGGTCTCCTTGCCGTAGACCCTTGCCATGCTTGATGGGAGAACCAGCCACCCCATTCAAGAGAATCCTCGAAGATGAGGAACAGAGGAGAGCCGCAATCCACTCACGAAATTTGCTAGGGAAGCCTCGTCTCCGCAGTAGATCAAGCAAATACTCCCACTTAACCGAGTCAAAGGCCTTTCGAATGTCAAGCTTGAAGAGGAGAGAGGGGGTCCTGCTCTTATGCAGCCGACGCGCAAGGTTTCTAACATACATGAAGTTGTCGTGGATGCTCCGTGTTTTGATGAAAGCACTTTGGGCGTTAGAGACGAGGGCGGACATGTGCGGGCCAAGCCTGACAGAAAGCACCTTCGCGGTGATCTTCACGACCACATGGATGAGGCTAATGGGCCTAAAGTCGACGATGCTCTCCGCCCCATCTTTCTTGGGAAGCAACACAATATTCGCAGAGTTGAGCCAGCGCAGGTTTGCCGTGTGTAAGGAGTCAAAGCGTTGGATCACCCTCATGAGGTCGTGCTTGATGATGCCCCAGCACTTCTTGAAGAAGAGACCGGTGAAGCCATCCGGCCCCGGCGCCTTGTCAGCAGGCATGCTATTTATTGCCTCGAGGACCTCCTCCTCAGAGAAGGGTGAATCAAGCTCGTGTAGGTCATGCGACTCCAGATTGAGCTCCTCCCAATTGAAGTCCTTCGTGCTTCTGTTTCCTCTTCTCATAACTTGCGAGAAGTGGTCACGGATTATTTTCTCTTTGGCCTCGTGCTCAATCACCCACCCTTGATCATTCATGATGCGATGAATGTGGTTTTTCCGCCTTCGCGCGTTGACCCGACGGTGAAAGAATTTGGTGTTGGCATCTCCTTCTTTGATGTTAGAGATTCTAGCACACTGCTTTTTGCGTGCTTTTTCAAGCACGGCCAAGCTTATGACCCTTCTCTTAAGGCGGGCCCGAAGATCACACTCCGCGGGGGAGAGAAGCCTTCCCTCCTGAGCAATGTCGAGGCGTAAGATAACCAAGAGGGCGGCATGGAGGTGGACCTTAGCCTTAGAGAAGAGGCCCCTGCTCCACTCTGTGAGGCGCAGCGCCGTTTTCTTAAGCTTGTGAAACAGAAGGATGTACGGGTCTGTGTGATCAACAGGCTCGGCCCATGCCTTTTGGACCACCTCACTGAAACCGGACATAGAAGCCCAAAAGTTCTCGAATTTGAAGGTCCTAGGCCTCCTTGGACCTTTATCCTCGGAAGCAAGAGTGGGCAATGGTCAGAGAGGGACGAAGAAAGCGCATGGAGCACGTGATCATTGAAGGTTGTGTCCCACTCCGCATTGCAAAAGAAGGAGTCGAGCTTGCATAAGGTGGGATTTGATCTCTCGTTGCTCCATGTGAACCTCCTATTCTGAAGGTTGATTTCTTTGAGCTCACAACTATGGAGCGATGCGCGGAACCGATTGATACGGCTGCAGTTCACATTCCTCTTGTTCTTATCCTAAGCCCGGTAAATCTGATTGAAGTCCCCAAAGGCGAGCCAAGCCATCCCCGCGGGCGGTTTCTAGGTAGCGAGCTCATCAAAGAAAGCATCTTTGAGCGAGTGGTCAGTGGGGCCATAGACGGTAGTAATTTTGAAGGTCACACCCGAGTCTCTGACACGAACCATGGCCGAAAGGCAGTAGGTAGCCACGGTGATATTAGTCATCTCCACCAAGAGGTCATCCCAGAGAAGAAGGATCCCTCCCCTGGTGCCATTAGCCGGCCACTGCGCGAAGCTACGCAGCCTGTGGCCCCCCAAAAATGCCGCCGTGTATTGATCAATAGCGTGAAGCTTCGTCTCATGTAGACACACCACTTGACAGGAGGAGGAAGCAATGGTGGCATTAATGGTGGACCGCCTGTCCGGGCAATTCAGTCCCCTAACGTTCCAGCTCAAGAAGTTAACTAGTTGTACTTGCATTAGTAACCCACAGTAGCCCTTGAGCACAGCCACACATCACAGATTAGGACAACCATAGGATGCAGATGAAATGAACTAGTGGCAGGCTGCTAGTATAAAGTGGCAACATCCAGAGCAAATGGGTGAGCAAGCACCCATGTAGTCCTGAGACACGGCGTTGAACTAGCACGCCAGCAACTAACTACCCCTGGTAATATAAGTAGGTGCACTAACATGGCAAACAACAGTCCCAGGTTTTTTGAGCAGCAACTCAAATTGTTGCCTGCTGCAGCACGGCTTCCTCGTCTCTCTCCAAGTCCAGGGCGCCTCCACCTCCATGCGCCAGGAGCGCGTCTTCGACAGCAGCAGCTTCAGCATCATCGAGCTTGAACAACCCCCTCATGGCGGCGAGCACCTCCGGCGACAACTGCTCCTTGAAGCGATCCGCAAATGCATCCAGAACCGCCGTAGTCACGTCCTCTCCATTCTTAACAATGCCGAGGGAGCGACAGACAAGGATCTCTGCCGCACGAGCTACGAGCGCACCCTTGGGGCGGCCTGCCACCCTCGTCTTATGCAGCGAGAAGGCGCCATCAATAGCAGAGATGGTGAGTCCAGCCATCGTCTTCCGACGTGCCGCAGGAGCTCGTGGAGGAGTTGGGGTCGGAGTAGGTGTTGGCAGAATGGCGTCCTGGCGGTCTTCGAAAAGCGGTGTGAGGCATTGCAGGCCAACCACATCGGACGCATCAGCCCGACGGCACCGTACAGGAGAGGGGGTGCGGCGCACTGGCCCGTTGGACAGCAGCGGACGCATCAGTCAGTCCCCTAACGTTCCAGCTCAAGAAGTTAACTGGTTGTGCTTGCATTAGTAACCCACATCAGCCCTTGAGCACAGCCACACATCATAGATTAGGACAACCATAGGATGCAGATGAAATGAACTAGTGGCAGACTGCCAGTATAAAGTGGCAACATCCAGAGCAAATGGGTGAGCAAGCACCCATTTAGTCCTGAGACACGGCGTTGAACTAGCACGCCAGCAACTAACTACCCCTGGTAATATAAGTAGGTGCACTAACATGTCAAACAACAGTCCCAGGAATTTGGACAACAAGAAGTTCCAAGACAATGTTGAAAATTACTACCACTGTAAACTTTTATGACGTTTTAGCAGACCAAAGATAGTGACCTAAAACGTTCTATAAAAGTATACATAGGGAGTAAGTGTTAAACACATAGCTGTTTCTATTTGATCACAGAAGGAACACAAAGAAGAACAATGTGAATTTCTTTTACTCGTGTTAAATCTAGTTAGAACACCATCTTAAAGTAGTCGCTAGAGAAAATTTTAGATTTTCAGAGAAAAAATAGCTTTCCAGATCCCTTGGTTGTGATCCCCGTCAACATCCTCTTCCAAGCAGAAATTGCCATTCTTATACGAGGACCAAGACACAGTGTCCATATTAGGAGACATTTGGAGAGATTAGCAACATGAACATATTACCATGCACAACAAAGTCAAATTGAAGCCAGGTCGCGGTGCGCTCCTGCGACGCCTGCGGCGACGCGTCCCCGGCTGCGG
>NW_024111428.1:0-11999 GCF_003073215.2 Triticum urartu | reverse complement strand
TCATGCATAGCGTTTATCCAATCCGGATCTTCCAATGCTTCTTCAACCTTCATAGGTTCAATGCTAGAGATGAATGAATAGTTTTCACAAAAGTTAGCTAAACGAGTTTTTGAGCGAGTGATTCTCCCGGTTTGTATATCATTGAGGATTTGCTCGACGGGATGATCTTTGGCAAATTCTTGCTCGAACTCGTGAGAGCTTTTGCTTGGGTCTTTGTTGAACATCTCTTCATCTTGTTCTTCTTCTGGCCTTCTCATGTTGACGTCGTCGTTCTCTTGTCGTGGATGGAGAAAGAGGTTGTTGATGTTCGTCTTGGCGTATTCCTCGTTTTCTTCATCTTGGTGTTGTCCCACTTGATGCTTCCGTGTCGATTCTTGGTTCAACCTTGTCGTGAAGTAGAAGCTCCACTTGACGGATGAAGTACTCTCCTTCACCTCCGTTGACGAATTTTCCAATGGACAAGTCTTGAATTGCTTCTGAAGGGTCTTGTCTCCTACATCAATTGGCAATTGCTCTACTTGCGAGCCATTAGATTCATCAAACTCACATCTACCGTCTCTTCACCTTTCGGGTGAAATTGTTTAGACACGGTAAGTGTGAGAGTTTGAGCCATAACCAAGTAGAAACCTTCATGAGATTTAGGAGCAAACTTTGAACGACGATGCTTATCAAGAATGTAGCACTTTGAGCCGAATACTCGAAAGTATCCAACTTGGGGTTTGTTACCGGTGAGGAGCTCGTATGCCGTCTTGCCGAGTAGCTTGTGAAGATATAAGCGATTTGTTGTGTGACAAGCTGTCTCAACTGCTTCTGCCCAAAAGTGCTTTGGCGTCTTGTATTCATCAAGCATCGTTCTTGCCATTTCATGAGCGTCCGGTTCTTCCTCTCAACAACTCCATTTTGTTGAGGTGTGTACGTAGCCGAGAACTCGTGTGAAATCCCTTCTTCGTCAAGAAAGGTGTCCACATTTGCGTTCTTGAACTCCGTTCCGTTGTCACTCCGAACCTTCTTGATCTTCACATCAAACTGATTTTGGGCCTTCCTAGCGAAAGTTTCTGAAGATCTTCTGGACCTGCGACTTGTCATTAAGAAAGAACACCCACGTAAATCTTGAAAAATCATCAACTATAACTAGACCAAAAGAATTTCCACCGAGACTCTTGTAGGCGTTGGGACCAAAAAGATCCATGTGAAGTAGCTCGAGTGGCCTCCTCGTGGTCATGATGTTCTTCACGGGATGTCTTCCTCCAACCTGTTTACCTTGCTTGACAAGCACTGCAAAAAGTCTATCCTTATCAAATATGACATCGTTGACTCCAAGGATATGATTTCCTTTAATAAGCTTGTTAAGGTTTCTCATGCCAACGTGACCTAGTCGTCTATGCCACAACCAACCTTTTGAGGATTTAGCAACAAAGCAAGTTTTAGGTTGTGCCTTTTTAGAGAAATCGACAATGTAAAGATCACCTCTACGCATACCCGTAAAGACCATTTTATGATTGTCTCGACGAAATACTTGGCAATCTACCTCAGTAAATAGGACATTCAAACCGAAATCAGCAAGTCTAGATACTGAAAGTAAGTTGTAGCCAAGAGATTCAACGAGCATGACATTTTGAATGGAACTATCATGTGAGATGGCCACCTTACCAAGGCCAACCACTTTACCCTTTGAATTATCACCAAAGGTGACATATTTTCGAGGGCCGTCTTTTCAGCAAGCTCACGAAACATCTCTTCATCTCCGGTCATATGATCAGTACATCCACTATCAAGAACCCATTCCTTTCCTCCTGATTCATATCCCCGAAGATTTGCCATAAGACCAAAATGTCTCATTGCATCATCAAGATCGAAGTCACTATCATCATCATCATAATATTCATGTTCATCATGATCTTGTGACTCATCATTTCCTAGAGAGGGTAATTCATTAGATAAATGATCAAAGTGGTTACTTTTATGAATTCTTATAGCTTTGAGTATGATATCATTAATGATTCCAACATCTCCTTTAGCATGCTTAAGATTGGCAAGTTCAAAAGACATTTACCAAAACTAGGATCACTAGAGTTCATCTTACTCAAGGCAATAGATTTATGGAGAATTTCATCCAAAGTTTTCAAGGAATGATCGGGAAATCGTTCCTCAAGAAATTTCCATATAGTATAGGCACAATTAAGAGTAGGCAAACTAGCAATCAAATTTTTGGGCAATCCTCTAATGATGAGCTCAATAGTTCTAAGATTGCGAATCATGTCAATATCTTCATCTAGGGTAGGATGCAAAGGATCAATATGAGGTGCACAAGGGCTAGCAATATACTTGTTCAAATGATATTGATTGAAGATTACAAGCATATCATTTTTCCACTCATGAAAATACTCTCCCTCAAGAATAGGCACTCTATGTCTAAGACTCCCTAATGTAGACACATCCATCTTCCTCCAATGGTGATTAAACCAAGGCAATGGAGACCAAAGCTCTGATACCACTTGTAGGATCTAGAAGTAGATGTGTCTAGAGGGGGGTGATTAGACACTTAGTGCTAAAGTTGCAATTTTTAAGCTTTTTCGGTTTAAGTGGAGTTTAGGCACAATTTCAGCACACACAATACATATCAAGCAAGCAAAGAGTATATGAGCAGCGGAATGTAAAGCATGCAACTTGCAAGAATACAAAGGGAAGGGTTTGGAGAATTCAAACGCTATTGGAGACACGGATGTTTTTCCCGTGGTTCGGATAGGTGGTGCTATCCTACATCCACGTTGATGGAGACTTCAACCCACGAAGGGTAACGGTTGCGCGAGTCCACACATGGGCTCCACCAAGGGTAACGGTTGCGCGAGTCCACAAGGGCTCCACCCACGAAGGGTCCACGAAGAAGCAACCACCCACAAAGGGTCCACGAAGAAGCAACCTTGTCTATTCCACCATGGCCATCGCCCACACAGGACTTGCCTCACTAGCGGTAGATCTTCACGAAGTAGGCGATCTCCTTGCCCTTACAAACTCCTTGGTTCTACTCCACAATCTTGTCGGAGGCTCCCAAGTGACACCTAGCCAATCTAGGAGACACCACTCTCCAAGAAGTAACAAATGGTGTGTAGGTAATGAACTCCTTGCTCTTGTGCTTCAAATGATAGTCTCCCCAACACTCAACTCTCTCTCATAGGATTTGGATTTGGTGGAAAGAAGATTTGAGTGGAAAGCAACTTGGGAAGGCTAGAGATCAAGATTCATATGGTAGGAATGGAATGTCTTGGTCTCAACACATGAGTAGGTGGTTCTCTCTCAGAACATATGAGTGGAATGGTGTGTGTGTTCTGTGGCTCTCTCATCAATGAGAAGGAGGTGGAGGGGTATATATAGCCTCCACACAAAATCCAACCGTTACACAATTTCCAATCTCGGTGGGACCGAATCAAAAACTCGGTCGGACCGAAATGAAACCTAGTGACCGTTAGTGATTTCGGTGGGACTGACTGGATCAACTCGGTGGACCGATGTGCTAGGGTTTAGGGTAAATCGGTACCATCACAAACTCGGTGACCGATTGAATTACTCGATTGTCACAAACTCGGTGGGACCGATTTGGGTAATAAGTGAAACTGAGATTTGGTCAAGCAAACTCGGTGGGACCGATTGCATATCTCGGTGGGACCGAGAATATTGCAATTGGTAACAGAGAGTTTGCAAGCCCATCTCGGTGAGACCGAGATCCCATCGGTGAGATCGAACTGATTAGGGTTTGGCAGTGGCTTATGACAAGTGAAACTCGGTGGCGCCGGATAGGAAGAATCGGTAGGACCGAGTTTGGCTTAGGGTTTAGGTCATATGTGGATATGGGAAAGTAGTTGAGGATTTTGGAGCATATCATTAAGCACATGAAGCAAGAGGCTCATTAAGCAACACCTCATCCCTCCTTGATAGTATTGGCTTTTCCTATGGACTCAATGTGATCTTGGATCACTAAAATGTAAAAGTGAAGAGTCTTGAGCTTGAAGCTTTAGCCAATCCCTTGTCCTTAGCATCTTGAAGGAGTTCCCACAACCTTTAGTCCATGCCACTCCATTGTTGAACTTATCTGAAACATGCTAGATAGAATTGTTAGTCCAACAAGAGATATGTTGTCATCAATTATCAAAACCACCTAGGGAGCACTTGTGCTTTCAATATCCCCCTTTTTGGTAATTGATGGCAACATACATCAAAGCTTTAGATAAAGATATAAAGAACAGCAAGTAAAGCTTTGGAAGAACATGTAGCAAGCATAGGCTCCCCCTACATGTATGCACTCATGTAAATATGAAATATAGAGGCATGTGAGATCATAACCATGACAGATTAGGCAATGTGTTACATGTATCTTGGCCATATGCATTAGAGCAAAAGATTATCAAGGAAAGTACCTTCATGCTCATGAGTCCTTCTTGCAAACAGTATGTACATAAGCAAGAACTCCTCATACTCATGATTTTGATGCATATACTTACCTTGTGGTCTTGAGTTGGCTTAGGATGGAATGAACCTGCACAGACAAGGTTAGATAACACAGGTACGTCCACTAGCCAGAGCAAACAAAAGAAACCACAAGAATACCAAGACTGGGATGACATGTAGAGAGTGAGTACTAGGTACCACATTGGATTCAACATGTCCCCAAGAATAAAGATATGCAATGAATTTGACTGATTTCTTTCCCTTAGGTGTCTTGCTCCCCCTGAATCTTACATGGGATATTGGGAGACGATAGGAAACAGAAAATCAGAGCTGAAAGATATGAATAGAACTTAATTCAAATGAGTTCATATGAACATGTCTTTCCCCCAAAAAGACATGGCATCTCTCCTCTTGAACATCAAGCATCTGGGATCCTTGAGTATTTTATCTCCCTGGAAATCTCTCTCTCCCCCTTAACAACATCTGGGATCCTTGAGACTTTCTCTCCCCCTTGAGGTCTCTCTCTCCCCCTTAGTATTTTCTCTTGTAGGTTTGGTCCTTGAGACTGTTTCTCTCCCTTGATGTGATCTCTCTCTCCTACAAGCTTTGATGTGATCTCTCTCTCTCCCCCTTTGACATCAATTTCCAAGAAGGTTTCTCCTGGAATCCGTCGAATAGGTTTGGTCCTTGAGATTCAGCACAAGGCAGAGGATAAAATTGTGATGCTTGTGGAGGACAAGATTCATTGAGTGGAGCTGGATCAGAAGAAATGTAGAACAAGTGGCAAACTGTTTTTCTGATTGCAAAGTCGGTGGCACCGAGTGGCATATTTCGGTGGTACCGAAAAGATTCGGTTGGACCGAAAATTGCAAGTCGGTGAAACCGAGTTTACACAGAGAAAAACACTTGTCACCTCAGCTCACTAGACAAGTAAATCTCATAAAGATTTGCAAGATTTGATGCAGAAATATAGAACAAAAATCAAAGAGAAAAGAGTGAAATTCTAGTTTTTTGTGTGAAAAAAGGAAACAACTATGAGAGACAAATGCAATAACTCAAAAACAAGAGAACTATCTAGAATTGGGCGGTGACATAGCCTAGTTAGAGTATATTGAGGAGTCAAGTGAGGACACTTGATCGTAGGTCATACTCATCGTTTAAGCTCAAAATGGGGTTACCATTTTTCGTTTAAGCATCTTGATGTATTCACATCTTGTTGAGTTGCTTTGACTCATGTCTTGGAGTAAAGCTTCTCTAAGATGGAATGACATACCTTGGGTGGTGATGTGGTTCTTGCTCATGTAGTTGAACTTGTGTGTGTGCTCAAGGTTGATGTAGCTCATCAAGAGTTGGGAGCACCACTTGAAGTTTGAGTTCATCTACCTACATGGGTTAGTTCTTGCAAGGAAGAGCACTTGTGTATCCAAAAACGACAATCATGAAGCTTAACATAGAATTTGTCAAAGGATATGTTTGAATGGTTTTGTGCTTCCTTGTCTTCAACCACTATTGTGTGGAGTCTTGGTCTTGTAGAGATTGCTCAAGATATGAGTGAGTCGCAATCTCATGGAATTAGACTCAACCAAGCACCTACATGGGTTAGACAACATGCAAGGTGCAAATATATCCAGGACATAAGATAGTTATCATAAGAGATATATCATGGATTAGTCATAAGCTCATGTCTTGCATGTATCCAATGGAGTTTCTACTCCAAGTTCGAAGCATCAATGATGTTCAATTCTCCTCTCAACCTGCAAAACACTTTCTCATCAAGTGGTTTAGTGAATATATCCGCTAATTGCTTGTCGGTGCGAACATGCTTAAGATTGATGTCACCCTTAGCAACATGATCTCGAATGAAATGATGACGAACTTCAATATGCTTAGTTCGAGAATGTTGTCAGGATTATGACCAATTTTGATAGCACTTTCATTGTCACAAAGCAGTGGAACATGTTTCACATAAATCCCATAATCTTTAAGAGTTTGGGTCATCCAAAGAATGAGCACAACATGAACCAGCGGCAATGTATTCCGCTTCGGCGGTGGTGGATAAGGATACCGAGTTTTGTTTCTTGGAAGACCAAGACACAAGAGATCTACCAAGAAATTGACAAGTACCCGAAGTGGACTTTCTATCAACCTTGTCTCCGGCATAATCCGAGTCAGAATAGCCAACAAGATCAAAAGAAGACCTCTTAGGATACCAAATGCCAAAATTTGGTGTATGGATTAAATATCTCACTATCCTTTTCACAGCCTTAAGATGACAATCTTTAGGAGCAGCTTGATATCGTGCACACATGCACACACTTAGCATAATATCGGGACGTGAAGCACATAGGTATAACAATGAACCAATCATAGAGCGATAAACCTTTTGATCAACCGGTTCACCATCTTTGGTCAAATCATTATGTCCACTAGTAGGCATGGGTGTAGACATACCTTTGCATTCTTGCATATTGAACTTCTTGAATAAGTCCTTGGTGTACTTTGTTTGAGAGACAAATGTACCTTCCTTAGTTTGCTTGGATTTGCAAACCGAGAAAGAATTTGAGTTCACTCATCATAGACATCTCAAACTTCTCTGACATTAGCTTTCCAAACTTTTCACTATAGAGAGGGTTAGTTGAACCAAATATGATATCATCAACATAAATTTGGCATACAAATAGTTCTCCATTAACCCTTTTAGTAAAAAGAGTAGAATCAATTTTACCAATTTCAAAACCACTTGCAATAAGGAACTTGGTCAAGCATTTATACCATGCTCTAGGAGCTTGTTTAAGACCATAAAGAGCTTTGTGAAGTTTGTAAACATGATTGGTTTCTTAGGATTGATAAAGCCGGGAGGTTGTTTGACATAAACTTCCTCCTCTATTTCCCATTTAGAAAAGCACTTTTAATGTCCATTTGTACAAGGTGATATTATGGTGATTAGCATAGCAAGTAAGATGCGAATGGACTCAAGTCTAGCAACGGGAGCATACGTCTCACCATAGTCCATACCTTCGACTTGTGTGTATCCTTGGGCGACGAGACGTGCTTTGTTGCGGACCACTTGTCCATCTTCATATTGCTTGTTGCGAAACACCCATTTGGTACCAATGATGTTGTGGTTGTTGTCGGGCTTCTCAACCAATGTCCAAACTTGGTTTCTCTCAAAATTATGTAGCTCTTCATGCATAGCGTTTATCCAATCCGATCTTCCATGCTTCTTCAACCTTCATAGGTTCAATGCTCGAGATGAATGAATAATTTTCACAAAAGTTAGCTAAACGAGTTTTTGAGCGAGTGATTCTCCCGGTTTGTATATCATTGAGGATTTGCTCGACGGGATGATCTTTGGCAATTCTTGCTCGAACTCGTGAGAGCTTTTGCTTGGGTCTTTGTTGAACATCTTCTTCATCTTGTTCTTCTTCTTGGCCTTCTTCATTGTTGACGTCGTCGTTCTCTTGTCGTGGTGGAGAAAGAGGTTGTTGATGTTCATTCTTGGGCGTACTTCCTTGTCTTCTTCATCTTGGTGTGTCCCACTTGTGGATGCTTCCGTGTCGATTCTTGGTTCACCTTGTCGTGAAGTAGAAGCTTCCACTTGGACGGATGAAGTACTCTCCTTCACCTCCGATTGGACGAATTTTGCCAATGGACAAGTCTTGAATTGCTTCTGAAGGGTCTTTGTCTCCTACATCAATTGGGAATTGCTCTACTTGCGAGCCATTAGATTCATCAAACTTCACATCTACCGTGTCTTCAACCTTTCGGGTGAAATTGTTGTAGACACGGTAAGTGTGAGAGTTTGAGCCATAACCAAGTAGAAAACCTTCATGAGATTTAGGAGCGAACTTTGAACGACGATGCTTATCAAGAATGTAGCACTTTGAGCCGATACTCGAAAGTATCCAACTTGGGGTTTGTTACCGGTGAGAAGCTCGTATGCCGTCTTGCCGAGTAGCTTGTGAAGATATAAGCGATTTGTTGCGTGACAAGCTGTCTCAACCGCTTCTGCCCAAAAGTGCTTTGGCGTCTTGTATTCATCAAGCATCGTTCTTGCCATTTCGATGAGTGTCCGGTTCTTCCTCTCAACAACTCCATTTTGTTGAGGTGTGTACGTAGCCGAGAACTCGTGTGAAATCCCTTCTTCGTCAAGAAAGGTGTCCACATTTGCGTTCTTGAACTCCGTTCCGTTGTCACTCCGAACCTTCTTGATCTTCACATCAAACTGATTTTGGGCCTTCCTAGCGAAGTTTCTGAAGATCTTCTGGACCTGCGACTTGTCATTAAGAAAGAACACCCACGTAAATCTTGAAAAATCATCAACTATAACTAGACCAAAAGAATTTCCACCAGACTCTTGTAGGCGTTGGGACCAAAAAGATCCATGTGAAGTAGCTCGAGTGGCCTCCTCTGTGGTCATGATGTTCTTCACGGGATGCTTCCTCCAACCTGTTTACCTGCTTGACAAGCACTGCAAAGTCTATCCTTATCAAATATGACATCGTTAACTCCAAGGATATGATTTCCTTTAATAAGCTTGTCAAGGTTTCTCATGCCAACGTGACCTAGTCGTCTATGCCACAACCAACCTTTTGAGGATTTAGCAACAAAGCAAGTTTTAGGTTGTGCCTTTTTAGAGAAATCGACAATGTAAAGATCACCTCTACGCATACCCGTAAAGACCATTTTATGATTGTCTCGACGAAATACTTGGCAATCTACCTCAGTAAATAGGACATTCAAACCGAAATCAGCAAGTCTAGATACTGAAAGTAAGTTGTAGCCGAGAGATTCAATGAGCATGACATTTTGAATGGAACTATCATGTGAGATGGCCACCTTACCAAGGCCAACCACTTACCCTTTGAATTATCACCAAAGGTGACATATTTTCGAGGGCCGTCATTTTCAGCAAGCTCACGGAACATCTCTTCATCTCCGGTCATATGATCAGTACATCCACTATCAAGAACCCATTCCTTTCCTCCTGACACATATCCCCGAAGATTTGCCATAAGACCAAAATGTCTCATTGCATCATCAAGATCGAAGTCACTATCATCATCATCATAATATTCATGTTCATCATGATCTTGTGACTCATCATTTCCTAGAGAGGGTAATTCATTAGATAAATGATCAAAGTGGTTACTTTTATGAATTCTTATAGCTTTGAGTATGATATCATTAATGATTCCAACATCTCCTTTAGCATGCTTAAGATTGGCAAGTTCAAGAAGACATTTACCAAAACTAGGATCACTAGAGTTCATCTTACTCAAGGCAATAGATTTATGGAGAATTTCATCCAAAGTTTTCAAGGAATGATTGGAAATCGTTCCTCAAGAAATTTCCATATAGTATAGGCACAATTTTGAGTAGGCAAACTAGCAATCAAATTTTTGGCAATCCTCTAATGATGAGCTCAATAGTTCTAAGATTGCGAATCATGTCAATATCTTCATCTAGGGTAGGATGCAAAGGATCAATATGAGGTGCACAAGGGCTAGCAATATACTTGTTCAAATGATATTGATTGAAAATTACAAGCATCTCATTTTTCCACTCATGAAAATACTCTCCATCAAGAATAGGCACTCTATGTCTAAGACTCCCTAAGGTAGACATATCCATCTTCCTCCAATGGTGATTAAACCAAGGCAATGGAGACCAAAGCTCTGATACCACTTGTAGGATCTAGAAGTAGATGTGTCTAGAGGGGGGTGATTAGACACTTAATGCTAAAGTTGCAATTTTTAAGCTTTTTCGGTTTAAGTGGAGTTTAGGCACAATTTCAACACACACATACATATCAAGCAAGCATGCAAAGAGTATATGAGCAGCGGAATGTAAAGCATGCAACTTGCAAGAATGTAAAGGGAAGGGTTTGGAGAATTCAAACGCAATTGGAGACACGGATGTTTTTCCCGTGGTTCGATAGGTGGTGCTATCCTACATCCACGTTGATGGAGACTTCAACCCACGAAGGGTAACGGTTGCGCGAGTCCACACAGGGCTCCACCCAAGGGCAACGGTTGCGC
Source organism: Triticum urartu (assembly GCF_003073215.2). Taxonomy (NCBI): domain Eukaryota; kingdom Viridiplantae; phylum Streptophyta; class Magnoliopsida; order Poales; family Poaceae; genus Triticum; species Triticum urartu. The sequence continues at coordinate 1,515 of NW_024111428.1, read as the reverse complement.
GAGTCCACAGGGCTCCACCCACGAAGGGTCCACGAAGAAGCAACCACCCACAAAGGGTCCACGAAGAAGCAACCTTGTCTATCCCACCATGGCCATCGCCCACACAGGACTTGCCTCACTAGCGGTAGATCTTCACGAAGTAGGCGATCTCCTTGCCCTTACAAACTCCTTGGTTCAACTCCACAATCTTGTCGGAGGCTCCCAAGTGACACCTAGCCAATCTAGGAGACACCACTCTCCAAGAAGTAACAAATGGTGTGTAGGTAATGAACTCCTTGCTCTTGTGCTTCAAATGATAGTCTCCCCAACACTCAACTCTCTCTCATAGGATTTGGATTTTGTGGAAAGAAGATTTGAGTGGAAAGCAACTTGGGAAGGCTAGAGATCAAGATTCATATGGTAGGAATGGTCTTGGTCTCAACACATGAGTAGGTGGTTCTCTCTCAGAACATATGAGTTGGAATCGTGTATGTGTTCTATGGCTCTCTCTTACAAATGAGAGGAGGTGGAGGGGTATATATAGCCTCCACACAAAATCCAACCGTTACACACAGTTTTCCCCAATCTCGGTGGGACCGAATCAAAAAACTCCGGTCGGACCGAAAATAAACCTAGTGACCGTTAGAGATTCGGTGGGACCGACTGGATCAACTCGGTGGACCGATGTGCTTGGTTAGGTAAAGTCCAAAACTCGGTTTGACCCGATTTACTCAACTCGGTGGGACGATTTGGTAATAAGTGAAACTGAGATTTGGTCAAGCAAACTTCGGTGGACCGATTGCATATCTCGGTGGGACCGAGAATATTGCAATGGGTAACAGAGAGTTTGCAAGCCCATCTCGGTGAGACCGAGATCCCATCGGTGAGACCGAACTGATTAGGGTTTGGCAGTGGCTTATGACAAGTGAAACTCGGTGGCGCCGGATAGGAAGAATCGGTAGGACCGAGTTTGGCTTAGGGTTTAGGTCATATGTGGATATGGGAAAGTAGCTTGAGGATTTTGGAGCATATCATTAAGCACATGAAGCAAGAGGCTCATTAAGCAACACCTCATCCCTCCTTGATAGTATTGGCTTTTCCTATGGACTCAATGTGATCTTGGATCACTAAAATGTAAAATGAAGAGTCTTGAGCTTGAAGCTTTAGCCAATCCTTTGTCCTTAGCATCTTGAAGGAGTTCCCACAACCTTTAGTCCATGCCACTCCATTGTTGAACTTATCTGAAACATGCTAGATAGAATGTTAGTCCAACAAGAGATATGTTGTCATCAATTATCAAAACCACCTAGGGAGCACTTGTGCTTTCAATCTCCCCCTTTTTGGTAATTGATGGCAACATACATCAAAGCTTTAGATAAGATATAAAGAACAGCAAGTAAAGCTTTGGAAGGACATGTAACAAGCATAGGCTCCCCCTACATGTATGCACTCATGTAAATATGAAATATAGAGGCATGTGAGAGCATAACCATGACAGAGTAGGCAATGTGTTACATGTATCTTGGCCATATGCAT
>NW_024111427.1:0-8432 GCF_003073215.2 Triticum urartu | reverse complement strand
ACTCAAATCATACAAGACGCTCCAAGCAAAACACATATCATGTGGTGAATAAAAATATAGCTCCAAGTAAAGTTACCGATGGACGAAGACGAAAGAGGGGATGCCTTCCGGGACATCCCCAAGCTTAGGATTTTTGGTGTCCTTGAATTTTACCTTGGGGTGCCATGGGCATCCCCAAGCTTAGGCTCTTGCCACTCCTTATTCCATAATCCATCAAATCATTACCCAAAACTTGAAAACTTCACAACACAAAACTTAAATAGAAAATCTCGTAAGCTCCGTTAACGAAAGAAAACAAAACACCACTTCAAGGTACTGCAATGAACTCATTATTTATTTATGTTGGATTTAAACCTACTGTATTCCAACTTATCTATGGTTTATAAACTCTTTTACTAGCCATAGATTCATCAAAATAAGCAAACAACACAAGAAAAACAGAATCTGTCAAAAACAGAACAGTCTGTAGTAATCTGTAGCTAATGCAACTTGTGGAACCCCAAAAATTCTAAAATAATTTGCTGGACGTGAGTAATTTATATATTAATCATTTCCGAAAAGAATTATCTAAATATCACTCTCCAAATAAAAATGGCAGCAATTCTCATGAGCGCTAAAGTTTCTGTTTTTTACAGCAAGATCAAAAAGACTTTCCCCAAGTCTTCCCAACGGTTCTATTTGGCACAAACACTAATTAAACACAAAAAACACAACCAAAACAGAGGCTAGATAAATTATTCATTACTAAACAGGAGCAAAAAGCAAGGAATAAAAATAAAATTGGGTTGTCTCCCAACAAGCGCTATCGTTTGACGCCCCTAGCTAGGCATAAAAGCAAGGATAGATCTAGGTATTGCTATCTTTGGTTTTAGGGAAGAAAAGAGCAAACTTATTATCTATGGCATTAATCTTTCTATTTTGATAAAGCAGATGGCCGTTAATGGTAGAAGAAAGATTAAGCATTTTATAGAAATTTGCATCTAAGCTAGCTTTCATCTCTTTGATAGATTCGTTTTGGTAGGAGAGCAAAAGAGTTGTAGATTCAATCTTCCCATTCATGGGGTGCCCAAATATGGTTTTGATCTTTTCATAAGTATCTACGGCATCCCCTTCAAGAAAACCTTCTTCAAATATAGAATCTAAGACATGATTAAACAAAGCAGGAAGGGCAACATAAAACCTCTTTAAATAAATTTCAATTTGGTATTGGGGCACATAGCTGGCCCGGATCCTTAATAGTCTATCCCAAGAATCTTTCAAAGATTCATCGAGTAAATAACGAAAAATTCCGGAATCATCTTCATCAAAATTATTAAGATTCTCATTGATAACTCCGGTAGGTCTTTCCATATCATCATTATTTATGAGTTTAGAGAGAATAGAAGGATTGTCCAAAGTACTAAAACTCGGGAGAGAACCCCCAACCCTTTTTGATTCCGACATGGCGAAAGAAAGGTGAGCGGAAAAGAGAGGGCAAATAAAACGGCAAGGGGGAAGTGGGGGAGAGGAAAACGAGAGGCAAATGGCCAATAATGTAATGCGAGGGATAAGAGTTTGTGATGGGGACTTGGTATGTCTTGACTTGTGCGTAGACTCCGACAACGGTGCCAAAGACGGCTCATTGTTGGGGGTCAAATCTTGACTTGACTTGGCGCGAATCTCCCCGGCAACGGTGCCAGAAATCCTTCTTGCTACCTCTTCAGCACTGCGTTGGTTTTCCCTTGAAGAGGAAAGGGTGATGCAGTAAAGTAGCGTAAGTATTTCCCTCAGTTTTTGAGAACCAAGGTATCAATCCAGTAGGAGATCATGCTCGAGTTCCACGCACCTACACAAATAAATAAAAACCTTGCAACCAACGCGATAAAGGGGTTGTCAATCCCTTCACGGTCACTTCCGAGAGTGAGATTTGATAGATATGATAAGATAATATTTTTGGTATTTTATGATAAAGAGAAATAAAGATGCAAAGTAAAATAATCGGCAATATAAATAACTAAGTGTTGGAAGATTAATATGACGAAAGATAGACCCGGGGGACATAGGTTTCACTAGTGGCTTCTCTCAAGAGCATAAGTATTATGGTGGGTAAACGAATTACTATCAAGCAATTGATAGAATTGACCATAGTTATGAGAATATCTAGGTATGATCATGTATATAGGCATCACGTCCATGACAAGTAGACCGAAACGATTCTGCATCTACTACTATTACTCCACACATCGACCGCTATCCAGCATGCATCTAGAGTATTAAGTTCATAAGAACAGAGTAATGCTTTAAATAAGATGAAATGATGTACAGGGATAAACTCATGCAATACGATATAAACCCCATCTTTTTATCCTCGATGGCAACAATACAATACGTGTCGGTTCCCTTTCTGTCACTGGGATCGAGCACCGCAAGATTGAACCCAAATCTAAGCACTTCTCCCATTGCAAGAAAGATCCATCTATTAGGCCAAACCAAACTGATAATTCGAAGAGACTTGCAAAGAAAAACCAATCATACATAAAAGAATTCAGAGGAGATTCAAATATTGTTCATAGATAAACTTGATCATAAACCCACAATTCATCGGATCTCGACAAGCACACCGCAAAAGAAGATTACATCGAATAGATCTCCAAGAAGATCGAGGAGAACTTTGTATTGAGATCCAAAGAGGGAAAGGAAGCCATCTAGCTAATAACTATGGACCTGTAGGTTTGAAGTAAACTACTCACACATCACCGGGGAGGCCATGGAGTTGATGTAGAGGCCCTCTGTGATCAATGCCCCCTCCGGCGGAGCTCCAGAAAAGGCCCCAAGATGGGATCTCTCGGGTATAGAAGGTTGCGGCGGTGGAATTAGGTTTTCGTGGTGCTCCTGGATGTTTGGGGGGTACATGGATATATATATGAGGAAGAAGTACGTCGGTGGATCAATGAGGGGCCCACGAGGGTGGAGGGCGCGCCCAGGGGGTAGGCGCGCCTCCCTGCCTCGTGCCCTCCTCGATCGTTTCTTGACGCCCACTCCAAGTCTCCTGGATAACGTTTGTTGAGAAAATCATGTTCCTGAAGGTTTCATTCCGTTTGGACTCCATTTGATATTTCTTTTCTGCGAAACCCTAAAATAGGGAAAAAGCGACAATTTGGGCTGGGCCGCCGGTTAATAGGTTAGTCCCAAAAATGATATAAAAGTGTAAAATAAATCCCATTAACATCCAAAATAGATAATATAATAGTATGGAGCAATCAAAAATTATAGATACGTTGGAGACGTATCAATGAGCAGCGCAGCCTGCGTGTGCGCCGGCCCCCGACGAGCGTGAGATGACGAACCGGCCGGAGTCAGCGACGGGGTGGCCTTGCGTCCATCATGCCGCACGGAGGGGTGCAGCGACGAAGCTTACTGCTCGTGCCCCGCCGGGCCGGTCACTACAAGAAATATGTCAACTTGCGACCATCACTATTGGTCGCTGAAAGGTCATTGTTTTTCATTTGCGACCTTTTTTAACCAAAAACAGATGGTCAAAAGATGATGGTCGTAAACTGAAATTAACGACCTTCTCTGTGAGAAGGTCGTGGAAGGCAATGACCAAAACAAAACGTCACCGGTTCAACGACCTTCTGTTTTGCTCGCTAGCTGTTTGCCCAGGCCATGTCAGATCCGACATGGCAAGCTGACGTGACAAAATTGCGACCAGTTGAATTGGTCGTTGACAAGAATCAGCCCGGTCCAGTTCGGTGTTTTACATGGGCCGAGCCCATTAATTCAGCCTTTTTAACATATATTTTTTCTGTTAATTTTCGGTAGCTACATGGGTCGAGCCCAACATTTTAGCCTTTTTATTTCATGGATCATGGCCTTTTTGTGATCTATTTCGTTTTTGGGCCTAAGCCTTTTTATTTTCTAGGCCATCGCCTTTTCACAATTGATTCTTTTAGTAATTTTGTTCATTTTTCCTGAATTGTTTGATTTGTGGCCTTTTTAGGGCCCAAATAGTATCTGTTTCATTTCAGACACATATCAACAATAAAGTATCAGCAATAAATAACCAGTATTTTGGTCAAGAGAGCCCCAATCACACAAATTTTCAGAAATGACGACCAAAATGAGTATATTATATATATTACAATCATGCCATAGTTCACATCATCCAAGAATTTAGAACAACTACAAAAGTGCTGCTATGAAGTACTATAACAACCATTCACATCATCCAGGAACATATAATTAGCTACAAAGATGAAGCGTTCCCCTTTTCCAACTTCTTGAGCCTAGAGCTCCTATAAAAGACAGGAAATGATCATTATCATGGCTGTGAATTCAGAATGAAAGCAATATCCTCGAACATACAATAGCTAGGAAAAGAATATTGAACAGAATAATAAACAAATACACAAGCAGCTAGGGGTATCTCCTAAAGCATGAGGGCACGGATAAAGGTAGCAACCATGAGTAAATATTAGCAAATATTATATTGGTGGAAAAATGTAAATACCAGCAAGCTCTAAGAAGACTCCGAGAAATTGATGGCTCACAATACAATCATGCTTTTGACAACAAATACTACTAGAATTAAGGCGCAGAACATATTCTAAGCAGTGTCAACATCATGGCAGTTATAATTAACAGTAGCAGCTAGCAGGACATCAATCAAGCACAACTAAGCTACTAATGTTATCCAAATTTAAAAATTTGTCCATCTAGTTAACAAAAGTACAAAACCACACTTAGGAACTCGGAGCAAGAAAAAGATTATGTTGCTTAGGAGCTACCACAAATGATACTGGTCAAGGGCAAAAACAAGTTGGTATGATATCATTCATCCATTCGTTCTCATCACGATCATACATTGAATTCATTAAAGGTTACGAATTCATTTCTTGACATAGCATTGGAAAATCACAAGAATAGTATATGAACCAAAGTGTCCAGATAAGTAGATAACACATGGAGGTCACAATCACATAGCAAAGGAAGAGTGGGACAGACCGAGGACTTGCCCTCTGGACAAATCAAAGACTTCACGATTCCTCTTCCTCAGTGGACAAATCAATGACTTCACTTCCTCTTCCTCATGCACCAACAGGAAGACCATCTCAAACACCTTGGTGCCAACAACCTACAAAACAACACAACCATCCACACATTAAGGACTGACTTCAAATCAGTGGGTCCATTGACATAAGGCAATAAGAAATTGTACTCACACAGCGACAATCACCAGCATTCCCAACAATGATCTGGGTCTCCAGTTTACTATTTATTTCCTCTAGGTACATCAATTAATTCAGTACAAATTGTTAGTTTGTTGCTAGCTTGTGCAGGTACAACATGGCTATCAATCAATTAATACAGTCCAAGCAGCTAACAGCAAGGCTGTGTAGGTACACCACCAGGACTGAAATACTAATCAGAAAAGTGATTGATACTTGTGGCTGAGAGTGATCATGCTGAGTGAATCAATGGATTCTCAACCACGTGCACACATGAACAGCTCAAGCTTACGATGTACGGTAAGTTAGGGTCAATGCAAAATTAATTAGCTAAAATACACTACTCGTGGGAGCAACTACATGTAGTGCTATGTCCTAAGTTCAAACTTACCGACATCGAATCTGAATTAGACTAGCTGACAGCTTGGCATAGAAACTGAAGAAGAATGATGAAGCAGCAACGAAATGCTTACGGCGGGTACCTTTGGAAGCCATCGTCAGCATGAAGCTTCACCGGCACAGAAGCTAACCGGTGCATCATGGCCCTTAAGTTCTTCCAGAAGCTTAAAAGCTTGCTTATTACAAACTACGACAGATTGATCATCACCTCCAAAAACTATTTTGCCACGATCTGAACTAATAGCTCAAACTGTCCCGCAAGAATTTAAGTGGCAGTAGTTAATCTAGACTGTATTTGAGTAGCCAAACCAGCATGGCAAGTTAAGACCCTGAATACTCTATGATGCTTCTAGAAATACAAAAGACCAATCAAAAGTACTTTAAGGTCTATGACTAGTCTGTTGGTAACCACTACTGTGAATGCATCAGCCATAGACCACAAAAGACCTTACAACACTTTACAGTAAATCATAAGTTCCATGCCAATATATTTTTGTGTACTCTCTCTCTTCCTCAGGGCATTTTGAATCAAATTGAGAGAATCATGCGCCAGTGTCTGTGGAGAGGGAACATGGATACCCCACGTCAATCATTGGCGGCTTGGGACTTGGTCTGCCGACCCAAGAAGCTGGGAGCCCTCGGTGTTCTTAACTTAAGTATACAAAATGAAGACTTGTTGATCAGGAACCTATTCAAGTTTTTTAACAAGATGGATGTGCCCTGGATCACACTCATTTGGGACACATACAATGCCTCATGCCCCACAAGTCACCCAGAGCCGTGGTTCTTTATGGTGGAGGGATGTTTTGCAGCTATATGAAAGTTTTTGTAAGTTGGTTGTGCCACTTGTGCGTGCTGGAGATATGGTGGTCTTCTGGCTGGATCGCTGGCATCTTGGAAATGATGTTGTGATCGTACATCATCGATTCCCAAGGCTTCACTCCTATGTGATTGATGATACGATCACCATTAAGGACCTTATGGAGCTGCCTGATCTAACTAACAATTTTCACATGCCTTTGTCAGCTGAAGCCTACCAGGAGTTCACCCAACTTCAATTCGACCTTCAAGAGGAAGGGAAGGACATTTGGAGATGGCCATACAAGTCTGGAGAATATTAGTCTAAGATCTACTATGTTTCCTGCTTCTCACATATTGTGGTTGATCCCATTTTAAGTGGATCTGGAAATGTGCATGCACTCTCAAATTCAAGGTTTTTGGCTGGCTTCTTTTGATGGATCGGTTAAACACCAGAGACATGATGCAGCGACATCATTGGAATATCCAAGATGACACATGTGTCCTATGCAACTCTTCCTATCATGAAGACCAAGCCCACCTTTTCTTTGCATGCAACTTCAATCAACGAGTTTGGAATTACCTTGGCATTTCATGGACACTCCAACCAAATCAGAAAACCTATGAGATGGCTTTGTCTGCTAGGAAGGATTTTGGCTTCCCTTTTTCATAGAGGTGGTCTTCACTGCCACATGGAATATTTGGACTCAGAGGAATGGGAAGATCTTCAGAAATTTTGTCCATGACATTTCTCTATTAGCTCATAGAATCAAATGTAAATATAGGAATAGCCTGACCTCTTGGATAGCTACACTCCCTTGTAATTTGTAACCTTGTAACTTCTCTGGTTCTTTTTTAAATAAAGAACTGTGAGGTTGTTGCCTTGCAGTATATAGTCAAAAAACACTTTACAGTTAATGTTACCATTGTCCTATGATTCTCAAAAACTTTATGAATGAGAGCAAGAACACTCCTCCCGAACCAATGCTTGAATATTCTTTTTTCGTCGTATTAAAGAAAATGTAGAATTGATCCAATGCTCGGCCAAAAAAGGAAAAGGAAAAAAGGCTATCACATTCCTTGTTTCATAAAACAGACGTTTAGACATAAAGGGACCATGCTTGAAAGGGCAGATATAGGGTGTGCAACTATTACATGCAACCGCATGCCCATCCATTTGCAAGATGGTTCAAGTTGCGTTACACAAAAGACTCTCCAAATAACAGTAATAATGATGCATGCTTGAACATGTATACTGAGAAAAGTCAACTATTTGCTTACATTATACAGTGTCTCGGATGAGCAATTGTAATTAGTTAGTGAGATTACTATACAACCAACCATGATACAGGATATAAAATTAAGTTTATGCAATTTTCAGACAGCTGACAATTCCATTTGAGTGATTTGTATGACAATTTCTACCTGGTATGCCCTCTAAGTGTTGATCGAAGTTTAGTGCTACCTCTTGAGCACTGCGTTGGATTTCCCCGAAGAGGAGGGGATGATGCAGCAAAGTAGCGTAAGTACTTCCCTCAGTTTTGAGAACCAAGGTATCAATCCAGTAGGAGACTACGCATGAGTCCCTCGTACCTACACAAAAACAATAGCTCAACGCAACCAACGCGCTTAGGGGTTGTCAATCCCTTCACGGTCACTTACGAAAGTGAGATCTGATAGAGATGATCAATAATATTTTTGGTATTTTTGGTATAGAGATGCAAAGTAAAAAGTAAAAGGGCAAAGTAAACAGCAAAGCAATAATAAAGTGATGGAGATTGATATGATGAGAAAGAGACCTGGGGGCCATAGGTTTCACTAGTGGCTTCTCTCAAGAGCATAAGTATTCTACGGTGGGTGAACAAATTATTGTTGAAGAATTAACAGAATTGAGCATAGTTATGAGAATATCTAGGTATGATCATGTATATAGGCATCACGTCCGAGACAAGTAGACCGACTCCTGCCTGCATCTACTACTATTACTCCACTCATCGACCACTATCCAGCATGCATCTAGAGTATTAA
>NW_024111426.1:0-8297 GCF_003073215.2 Triticum urartu | reverse complement strand
GGGTCCACCGGGTGGGGCCACCTATCCCGGAGGGCCCCATGGGCTGAAGTGGGAGGGGAACCAGCCCCTGGTGGGCTGGTGCGCCCCCCATGGGCCTCCCCCGTGCCTAGGGTTGGAAATCCTAGGGGTGGGGGCGCCCCACCTGACTTGGGGGGCAAGTCCCCCCTTGGCCGCCGCCCTCCCTTGGAGATTGGATCTCCTAGGGCCGGCGCCCCCCTAGGGGTCCTATATATAGTTGGGGGAAGGGAGGGCAGCCACACCCAAGCCTTGATGCCTCCCTCTCCCTCGTAACACCTCTCTCTCTCTCTCTCGTTGGAGCTTGGCGAAGCCCTACCGAGATCACCGCTACTTCCACCACCACGCCATCGTGCTGCTGGATCTCCATTAACCTCTTCCTCCCCTTGCTGGATCAAGAAGGAGGAGACGTCTTCCCAACCGTACGTGTGTTGAACGCGGAGGTGCCGTCCGTTCGGCACTTGGTCATCGGTGATTTGGATCACGACGAGTACGACTCCATCAACCCCGTTCTCTTGAACGCTTCTGCTCGCGATCTACAAGGGTATGTAGATGCACCCCCCTTTCCCTCGTTGCTAGATGACTCCATAGATTGATCTTGGTGATGCGTAGAAAATTTTAAAATTATGCTACGTTCCCCAACAACTATAGCATTAGCGATCTTATCAAAACAGCCATGAATATTGCCATCAGCCTATCATCACTTTCTTGGGCATAATTTTTTTCTTTCTTTGTTGCTTCCTCATGCAGCAAACCGAGCCGATGCACCCTCTAGGAAGGTCAGCCGCCTCCCTTGCTTCCTCCAACAAGAAGCAGGTCACCACGTGCCCTCTTACCTGCCGTAGTGACGAGGTGAGCAGAGGGGGAGGAAGAGATGGGGCGGTCGGATTGGAGAGACGAGAGATGAGTGTGCCATCGCCTAGGGTTTTCAATCTAGAAATGAAGAGAGTGAGGGTTTCGGGAGGGTGAGAGATAGCGATATAGCACGGGAGGTGAGACAGAGGAACGCATGCATGTCATGTGAGGAAGCGGCGAGGGAGTGTGCCGCTCGGGCCGACCGATTGTGTGGGGATGGATCGGTCCAACATATTTTGTGGATATTCTCTTTTTTGGAGTGGATCCATTAAGTTGTTTTATAACCAAACATCCATCTTTTTGGTACCATCCCAGCCCATCTTGGACGATTCTTGCAACCGAACACATCCTAAGAGGCTGGGTTGTCCAATCTCTTTGCTTTGAGATCCATGGAGTTTTTTTGCAGGAAATCCACAAAGGAGATGGGAGAAACAATATGAGATAAGACGGTTGGCATCGCCGACTTAGGCATAGGAAAATTTGAGTTAACTTATAGAGTTTTGATATTCAGTTTTTTTGTGTCACGTGCATGGCCGGTATTATGTATAGACGTATTTAGAAGTGTCTGCTTGTGCAAGCATGGTTTTCACTTCTGTGGAATCTCAACGTGATACGCATATAACTACTGCAATCGTGGAAAGCGGTGGCGAGAAGACTTCGATTTGGTGGTACTTCTCAAGTACTGGTCTTGAGTTCTAGCGTGAAAACTTGAGATATAACCATAATTGGTTATATCTGGCAATGACGATGATTTTATGCTGTTACCTTGTTGAGGCATTGCTCGGACTTGATTTTTAGGGTGAAAATCCAAGATCTGGCCTTCGATGGTTAGATTCAGTGACGACGGCAACTGAGCGGCGTTCCCTTTTAGAAGGTTTTGATGTTGAAGAACTTTTCATGTTGTACTTGTGATGTCTAGTGGTGCTTGGTGCGGGTATGATTGTTACTGTAGCTTGTCGAGTATATATTGTTTTGGTCACTTTGGAGTTTTTCTTTTTCTTTTGTGCTCCACCTAGGTATAGCTTCGGTTTTGTAGAAGTTCGCTATTTGCCGGTATCATTATTTGTCTGAGCTAGTGTTCGTTGTGTGCTTCGTAATTACCTAGCTATGGAGAGGTTGGAAGTGTGTTCATTATGTTAAATGCTTCATTTTAAATGATCTACGCTTCTTTTTCATCGACGACGATTGTTGTTCTGGTACGCTAGTCCTTTGAGGCCTTAATACAATGATTTTTTGACTGCTAAAAAAGGTTTGCCCGACTCCAGTGAAGAAAGAGCGATGACGGTGACGAGGCTTTCTCTCGCTCCCATGCTTGCAATCATCACTAAATGGACTACAAACATGGATGTAATTTCTATTGCTTCTTTTGTTCTTTGTACTACCCTAGTGTTTGATGAATACATCAAAAGTTCTCAAAAAAGTTATAATATCTTACTTCATCGAAAAAGAGGCGCTGATTTCCCTTGATTCTAAGACATTTTCCTCGCTGAAACCAAACACCGAACTTATTCACAAAGAAACACGTGACCAAGAAAAAGAGTCCGTACGTGTGGCAACAGTCCAGCCCAGACGGCCCACGTACACGCCCTCGATCGATCCGATCGACGATATATAAAGGGACTGAGGGGACGCAGCAGTGCCGCAGGGTCGACCGATCTATCACACAGCTATGACCGACATCGAGAATCCCGACGTCGACGACGGCAGCGTGGCAGAGGCGGAGCCCGCCCAGTGCAGCCGGCGCGTGTACATGTGCCTAGTGTGCTGCGTCGCCTTGGCGCTCGTCCTCGCCTTCCAGAGCTTCTTGCACTTCAAGGAATCCCATCCTGCGGAGACCATGCTGGGTATCATGGTGGACCTCGGAGGGCTCCTGGCTGCGCTCGTCGGCGGCTGGTTCGTCCTCGTTTTCGCCGCGCTCGTGGCCGACTGGTTTGAAGGCAATCCGGAGGGGAAAAGGCTTGTAGATAACTTGATCGAATCCGATCGCCCTTGTCTGCTGGAATCCTTCCGTCTGGTTCTAGGTCGCTGCGACCCGGATCAGCATGTAGTTGATGCATAGTGTTGAAATATTGTATAGCGTGTTGTAATTGGTTATAGGCTCTTGTACCGAAAATCAGTTTCTGAGCACAGGCTCAGATGATCCCGATATCGTGGTCTTCCGTTCGCCTGAGGATGCACGCCTAGAGCTGTATTTTGTCATCCTATTCCTTTAGAAATAGGATCGACAGAGGACGCATTGATTGTCACGGGCGAAACACTGTGCGTCCGGACCAGAATCAGGGCGCACGGCTCATCCTATTTCCTGAGCCCACCCGAGCTGTCTCACGCCGACAGCTGCACAAATGCCCACCGGCCACCCCCCATCATAAATGCATCTACCAGCTCACGCCCCCCTCTACTTAACACACCCAGCTGCTCAATTTTCCCCCATCCCCCATCCTCGTATCAAGGCCGTCTTCAGAAATTTAAGGCCCCGGTGCGAAACGTAAAATAGGCCCTAATTTTTTTTCGAGAAAACTGTAAAACTACATAATTCTTTTAAAATGTAGTTTCTCTTAGTTGTATAACTTCAAATATATATTATCTCATGCATTATTTAACATATAGAAGCAATAATGCAAAAAGAGTGTAGTAACAAAATTATATAGTGATCTCATGTTATGTTGAAAAGGATAATCTTTCTATTTTTTCAAATAAAATCTTCAATTATATCTTTATAATTATTTTTCTCCATGGCATTATTTCCAGGTGTTAATGTAGCCAATCTGTTGACTCCTTTGAATGAAATATGGTAGCACAAAGTATATAACCCTATTATTTTTTGTTAGAACGGAATTATACTAATATACTACTTTCTTTGTTTCTAAACATAAGCCTTTATAGAGATTCCACTATGGACCACATACGGATGTATATAGATGCATTTTAGAATGTAGATTCATTCATTTTGCTCCGTATGTAGTTCATAGTGAAATCTCTACAAAGACTTATATTTAGGAACGGAGGGAGTAGTAGGGATTACATTGGATTTGACATGAGAATAACGATAGTAGATATTACCATGCAAAAAAAAGTACATATCGTGAACTCGTGGAGACTGGAGACGCACGCACGCCTCGCTGTAACTGGTCTGCCTTGCTTTTTTAGCTGATTTTCTGCATATAGGCCGGAAGTAGGAGCACACGTATTTGGCAAATGGGGCCTGCTAGTGAGGGCCCATGAACCCACTCACGTGCATCCACCGCTTGCGTCCGGAGACAGTTTTATTTTGTTCAATCGGATCGGTCTACCCAGGCAGCGTGCCAGCCAACATACAAAACTTGATCGGCTTTCCTAGTTTTTTTCTTCGGTTAGGGCCCCCTGATTTTGGGGGCCCTGTGCGATCGCACCGTTCGCACACCCCTCTCGACGGGTCTGCCCCGTATCTGCTTCTCATCAGGTCACTGATTATCTCATCCGTGCCACCATCGTTTACGTGGGTGCACCGAGTCCTCATAACAAAAACTTTAGATTCATATCACAGCTTACTGCTTCAAAGAAGAACGCGAGTCGGTCACAACCCCCTTCTTCATGAACTCTTAGGCCTTGTTCGGCAGCTCTCTCAGCTCCTGGAGCGGCCGGAGCGGAGCAGCGCCGTAGCCTATTTTTCTAGAGTCGTCAAAGTGGCGCTCTGTCGGCTCCCATATTTTAAGAAGCTAGATGACTGCCGAACAGGCTCTTAGTCATAGATATGTTGTCAATTCTCTTTTCATTCAAATCTATAATCCCCTAAACACATTTTGTCCCGAACCAAGTATATTCATTTCTTCCAAAACATTTTTGTTCCTTTTGCTTATGCCTCAACTGCCAATGCTCGAGCCCGCTTTGAACAAAAAAAAAAAACTTTTTGCATGCACGAATATACAATCCAGAAAGGGAAAAGTTTGTTTTTGCCACTCTAGTTTTTGCCAATTTTGCTTATGCCACTCTAGAATTTGACATTTCACTTTTGCCATTCTTAGCTTTTGACAATATATCACTTGCCATTCCGCGGCAAAAGCAAAAAATTTAGAGTGGCAATTGTCATACATGTCAAAAGCTAAGAGTGGCAAAAGTGAAATAAAAAATTATCGTTTTTGTCACGAAATGGCATTTGTGATGTATTGTCAAAAGCTAAGAGTGGCAAAAGTGAAATCTCAAATTCTAAAGTGGCATAAGCAAAGTTGGCAAAAACTAGAATGACAAAAACAAAGTATTCCCATTCAGAAATTGTTCGCGAACACCCAACAACCATTCTGGCCGAGACACATGTGCCTTTTTTCCTTTCCAGAGCTATACGTACTACCTAAATTCATGCACGCACAAGCACTGTCTAATTTTGCCACTAATAGTTCAGTTCGTCCCACACAACACTTTCCAAGCAAATAGTTCAGTCATCACAACTTATTACCTCGACGTTGGGGGTGTTTGTTTTCAGGGATTTTTTTGTGTAGGGACTACAAAAAATCTCTCTTAAAGACTTTTTTATCAAACAGGAGGGACTTTTCAGGGACTAAACTAGGTATTTGGGACTAAATGAAGAAAACTCTCAAAAAGAGTCTTTTTGGGATTTTTCTAACAATACCCCTCCATGCATCCATTGGCCCGTCATCCCATAGTGTTGTTTGATTGTTATTTTTCTATAGTAAGGGCAACATGGTCATTTAATAACCTCTAGAAATGGACTAGGGACTTTTTAATCTCTGGAAACAAACAAAAAGAAGCTTTTTAGAGACTAGGGACTTTTTAGTTGGGACTAAAAAAAAGTCGTAGGACTAGAGAACCAAACACCACCGTAGTTCACCCAGTTCCACATACTTAAGTACAGGTCCACATAATTAAAACAACGCATGTCCATAGGTCCCCAAACTTACAATCTAATTTCGAATGTTATTGCCGCACCCTATCATGGCTTCCCTATTAAACCTCCACATCTACCGACAAAGAGGACGCACAGCCAAAATATCTCGACGGGCTGCACACAGACTGCAGGTACTTCTGATTCGTCATCAATCAACAATCTCCTGGTACAGGAAGTCCGGGAGTTCTCCTTTGTTACCCTTCGTGGCCACTATCTCGTATGCAATCTTCTTTCGTAGATGCTCAATCTGACCCTGTGGCAAACAGACATTGTTTGTGAAAGAGTTAGTTTTTCTTTTTCCATTTTGACAGTCTTACCATGTTCAAAGTAACTTAGGAATCGGGTAGTCGCCTCATTTTTTTTACCTGAGTAAGTGTCCTTCACAGGTACAGACCGGTGAAATCCAGGATGTAGTGCATGGCATATATACTACTGTTTTCCCTGCAATCAAAACACGACAGTCAATACGAGTTTTAAAGTGTGTAAACTGTGGTAAGGCCGCTCAATCTACCAGCAAGGTATCTTTTGCGGAATCTCACGCACCTGCTACATGGCTCGTGCTGCGCCACCAGCAGGTACATAAAAGACCACCCAGCTGTCTACCAATCCAACACCATAAACGTCATTGAACAGGGTGCAGAAGCTTTGCTGAAACTTCCTTGCCAAGGGCTCGTGCTTGATCTTCGTCTCATCTGACCCATCTGTCTCAGTTGGATCAAGCCCCATCACAACTTTCGTACCCTTGTCCAGGATGTACAGTGACTAGCAATCCATGTAATTAACCGGAAACATGAACTGAAAGTTGTTTGTCAAGAACCAGAATAAGTAAGCCAGATAGCAAACATCTTATTGCAAAGTGTTAGGTATTATTCTGAAGACATTTCGCGTACCTTTTTAAGCCAGTCGATTCTGTAGCCCATCTTTTTACAGTCCATCATCATGTAGATGTACTCCCAGTCTTTTGCTTCACCATCCTTACAAAGCTCCACCTGCACCCAGACCATGTACAAAACCATCATGATTTTACATACAGCAACATAACAGTCACAATCTGCAATTAAGCAATGACGTGTACCACAAAATGAGGGTCGAATATCCCTCTGAATCTATCTAACTACCCTCTGTACATGATCTCCTTCTCGCTTAGCATCCGTTGTATGCATCTCCACAAATTCAGTGTCAATTCGCCACCAGGGGTTAGCTCATCCTTCAGGTCTTGACCAGAACCCACTGCTAGTATTGGATGATAATGCTTGAACCATTTCCTGTACATTTTTTCGGGTTCCCAGATAAGCAAGTCAAGGGTGGTATTTACAAAAGAATACACGCTTGGGTATGGTGTGTGATTATGTTATTCTTACTTCTTTAGAATGTTCTCGCCGCACCCTATCATGCTGAGGTAGAACTTGCCAATGTCATGTTCAGAAGGTTCCACTTGGCACAGCCCAATCGATGTGGGGTACTTCTCCCCCAGTCACGCCTCGACGAATTCCCTGTTCCCAGCTCTGCAGAAATTGCCTCCAAATCCACGGGGGGCATCTCCTGGCATTATCAAATCGGAGCAAGTTGACCAACATCAATCTTGTAGCCAAAGGTATCTCGGTTTCACACATGTAAATGTGTTTGATGTAAATGTACTTACCCGCGACGTCACCTTCCACACCAAGCGTAGTCAGTGACGCCTTTGCATGCTCAAACATGCCTGAACGGCAACACAAACTGTTTAGTGTGTCCATGTCACAAGAGAACCAGATAGGCTTTGTCAAAAATCACAGCTAACCTTCAAACAGCTCCGGATTGGCTAAAGCCAATTTCAGGTCTTATCACACTTTTAGTTGGTTCCTCTGCGTATTTGCGAATCAACTGCTCCATAGCACTAATTCGGGATGGACACGGTGTCCGGTCTGGTGGCGTACTCCCCAACCTTAATCTGCCAAATAACGGGACAGGCAATACTTTGTTCAATTTTTTTACCCTTTCTTCCTTAATGGATGTTTTTATGTACAACAATTATGCTACCGCGGATAATGTGGTCATTCAAAACAGTTATACGATTTTTGAACATCCAATTAATGCATATGGTTCAGCTGTCGAAATTCATCTACTAAACACTATACTTTCTGAACCATACCAGAAATCATCTTCCTCATGTCTGAATTTTCCCCACCCGCGTGAATCATTGTTTTCATTGGCGCGTGCGAATCATTGTTTTCATACCTTTTCATCCAACAAGGCACCTGGGGGTTGACTCTGTCAGTTCACTGTGCAGGCCTTGTCGGGGATGAATCCGATCGTCGTCGAACGCCAGCAAGCGCAGGAGTGCTGCCCTCGCATCCAATCTGCTGCCCACAACCAGAATCAGCATTGGAACCTGCAGGTACATCAACCCTTGCCCCGTTGTTCGCCACCACCACCAGAGGAACCCGATCTGGTTGCTCCCGGCTATCCGCGAACTCCTCAAGAAGTGGGAACCTGGCAAACACATGGCAATGTAGGCGGCCATTTTTTTGCCCGTAAGTGCTCAGTACAAGCTAGCGGTTCAGAACTT
>NW_024111425.1:0-10420 GCF_003073215.2 Triticum urartu | reverse complement strand
AATTTATGAGATTTTTTTGGGAATTTTGGGAATGACAGAAATATAGGTTGCTTCACAACCTAGGGCAAAAACTGCCACATGGACATGACACATAGGCAAAACTGCTGAGGTGGCGCCTAGTCATAGCAACCCACCACAATTTACAAGGCTATAACCATCTATATTGGTCGTTAACAACTAGAAATAAGGTAGCGGACTAGCGTTGTTTACTTTATGACCATTTCGTGTAAGGAAATTACGACCTTTCTGACCAAAATGGTCGTAATGGTTTAGGGTTTGGAGCCCCCCGAACAGCTTTTGACCAATTGGTCCGAAATGGTCATAGATCTATGACCATTTCTTCAAGGGTCACTGACAGAAGGTCACTAGTTGACATATTTCTTGTAGTGTTTTCTCTCCATCCTTGCCGATCTTCCTTTCCTCTACTTCTCAGCCCTCCACCTCTCCTCTCCTCTCCTCCCTCTCCTCTTCTTATAGATCAAGGCAAACCTGTTACTCATGGCTGTCGTACAGATATTTTTTTGAAAGCCAACTAGAGTACATATCTTGAGTACTACTCTACTATCCTGTGGCACCTAGGCATCACCGCTGCATGCGCAAAATAGTCTCCACAACTAAACGGGGGCGAAATAAAGGGAGGATGCATGGGCAGCATATTCAAACAGGCAGTAATGAAATATGTATCAAGGTAGACAGTAAATAGGAGGACTAACCACACGGTCACATTCCCTGCATCGAAGAGGAGGAAGGTGGAGAAGAAAATTGTTTACAAGATTGTTTAGTAGAAAGGGGTTAGATGTACAATGAAGGGGCCATATGATGGTCGCGATTGGATAGTAATTGTCGTCATCTCTCCAACAAGCTTGAATTTTCGCCATTTGGAGCTCTTATGCAGAAGTACTGACAATTTTGGTTTTCTTGATGCATCTGTTTTGCTTGGGGGTTGCTTGATGCACCCCTGCAGTGGTAGTACCGCTTGTGAGCGGTAGTACCGTCCCAGTCGGGTGGTAGTACCGCTTGTAAGCGGTACTTGTGCTGTTCCAGTACCGCACTAACTTCCGCTTATTCTTGGGGTTCTTTTTTCGTGTCAGGTTCAGCGGTAGTAGGGCGGTAGCAAGGTGCGACAATACCGCCTATAAGCGATAGTACCATCCCGTTTGGGCAGTAGTACTGCTGCTTGGGTAATGTCGTCATGCTTTGCTCGACCCTACTTCCTATATTCCTGTGTTCTGCATCTCCCATGGTAGTACTGCTGGGATGTGCAGTAGTACTGCTCCGGCCGCTCTACCTCCCCGAGGTTTCTCGCCTTTGCTCTATTTTCATGGATCTATCACCCGAGCCGTACTACCACTCCATGGAGCTTTAGTGCCACTAAGGTGCAGGCTATGAACAAGAAGATGAAGACCTGTTACTTCTCAGCCCTCCACCTCTCCTCTCGTATCCTCCCTCTCCTCTTCTTATAGATCAAGGCAAACGTGTTACTCATGGCTGTCATACAAATATTTTTTTGAAAGCCAACTAGAGTACATATCTGGAGTATTACTCTACCGTCCTGTGGCACCTAGGCATCACCGCTGCATGTTGCACAAAACTGTCTCCACAACTAAATGGGAGCGAAATAAATGGAGGATGTGTGAGCAGCATATTTAAACAGGCAGTAATGAACTTCGTCTCATGGTAGGCAGTAAACAGGAGGAGGAATAACCACACGGCCACATTCCCTGCAATGGAGAGGCGGCAGCCAGAGAAGAAAATTGTTTATAGGTTTGTTTAACACAAAGGCCTTGTCCATATGTCCCGCTTGGTTTGTACAGCACCACTCGTGTGCCACAACTAGACCGTCATCATGACCCTTCATTTTAGTCTGAGCCCTTCTATCAAGAAACGTGAGCGTGGGAGGAAGACACTCATCCATAACAGGATCAGGAATAGGAGCAGCCGCCGCCAACTGAGGAAGAAACAAATTATATAGGTTAAAAGATGATGCATGGGCTAATACTAAGCTCAAGAGAAAGAGGGAGATAGAGAGAGAAAGCGCACCACCGGCAGCCACCCATAGTTGCTTGAGTGAGTCGGCCACCAGTCCCCTTCTTTTCTCTCCTTCCTTGCTGATCTTCCTTTCCTCTACTTTTTAGCTATCCACCTCTCCTCTCCTCCCTCTCCTCTCCTCTCCTCCCTCTCCTCTTCTTATAGATCAAGGCAGACCTGTTACTCGTGGGTGACGTACAATTTTTTTGATAGCCAACTAGAGTACATATCCTGAATACTACTCTATCGTCATGTGGTACCTAGGCATCACCGCTGCATGTTGCGCAAAACTGACTCCAAAATAACCTGGAGTGAAATAAAGGGATGATACATGGGCAGTAATGTACTACGTATCATGGTAAGCAGTAAACAGGAGGAGGACTAACCACACGGTCACATTCCCTGCAACAGAGAGGAGGAAGTCAGAGAAGAATTTTTTTTACAGGCTTGTTTACCATAAACGAGCCAGATGTACAATCAAGGGGCCAGATGACGGTCGTAGTTGGATAATATTTGTCGTCATCTATCCAACAAGGTTGAGTATGCTCAACTCAGAGCTCTTATGCAGAAGTTATGACACTTATGGTTTTCTTGCTACATCTTATTTGTTTGGGGCTTGCTTGATGCACCCCTGCGGTAGTACCACTCCACGCAGTGGTGGTACCGCTTCTAAGCGGCAGTACAGTCTCATTCGGTTGGTAGTACCGCTTGTAAGAGGTACTTCTGATGTTTCTGTACCGTGCGCACTTTCGCTTATTCTGGGGGTTCTGTTTTTCATGTCATGTTCAGCATAGTAGGGAGGTATAGTGGTGCGGTAATACCGCCTATAAGCAGTAGTACCGTCCCGGTCGGGCGGTACTGCCGCTGCTAGGGTACTGCCATCGTGCTCTACTCTGCCCTACCTCTGTTGTTCCTGTGTTCTGCATCTGCTGCGGTAGTACCGCTTGGATGTGCGGTAATACCGCTCCGGCGGCTCTAACTCCCTAAGCGGTAGTGCCGCAAATGTGCGGGTTGTGAACAAGAAGAACAAGTACAAAAAGAAGAAGACCTGTTACTTGTCGGGAATAGGAGCAGTCGCCCCCAGCTGAGGAAGAAACAAAGTATATAGATTAAAAGATGATGCATGGGCTAATAATTAATGAGATCGTGAGAGACGGAGGTAGAGAGAGAAAGCGCACCACCGGCGGCCACCCATAGTTGCTTGAGTGAGTGGGTCACTAGCCACCTTCTCTTCTCTCCCTCCTTGCTGATCTTCCTTTCCTCTACTTCTCAGCCATCCACCTCTGCTCTTCTTATAGATCAAGGCAGACCTGTTACTCGTGGGCGACATACAATTTTTTTGAAAGCCAACTAGAGTGCAGATCTACCGTCTTGTGGTAACTAGGTATCACCGCTGCATGAATAACCGGAAGCGAAATAAAGGGATGATGCATGCATGGGCAACATATTTAAACAGGCAGCAATGTACAATGTATCATGGTAGATAGTAAATACGAGGAGGACTAACCACACGGCCACATTCCATGCAACGGAGAGGAGGAAGCTAGAGAAGAAAATTGTTTACATGCTTGATTAGCACAAAGGGGCCAGATGTACAATGAGAGCTCTTATTCAAAAGTTATGATAGTTCTGGTTTTCTTGTTGCATCTGTTTTGCTTGGGGTTTGCTTGATGCACCCCTGCGGTTGTACCGCTCTAGGCAGCGGTAGTACCGCTTGTAAGCAGCAGCACCATCCCAGTCGGGCAGTAGTACCTCTTGTAAGTGGTACTTCTGTTGTTCCAGTACTAAGCTCGGGAGAGAGAGGAAGATAGATAGATAAAGCACACTGCTGGTGGCAACCCGTAGTTACTTGAGTGAGTCGGCCACCAGCCTCCTTTTCTCTCCCTCCTTGATGGTCTTCCTATCCTCTACTTCTCAGTCCTCCACCTCTCCTCGCCTCTCCTTCCTCTCCTATTCTTATAGATCAAGGCATACCTGTTACTCGTGGGAGATGTACAATTTTTTTTGAAAGACAACTAGAGAACATATCTTCAATACTACTCTACCGTCTTGTGGTACCTAGGCATCACCGCTCCATGCTGCGCAAAACAGTCTCCAAAATAACTGGGAGAGAAATAAAGGGATGATGCATGGGCAACATATTTAGATAGGCAGTAATGTACTATGTATCATGGTAAGCAGTAAACAGGAGGAGGACTAACCACACGACCACATTCCCGGCAATTGAGAGGAGGAAGCAAGAGAAGAAAATTGTTTACATGCTTGTTTAGCACAAAGGGGCCAGATGTACAATGAAGGGACGAGATGACAGTCGCGGTTGGATAGTATTTGTCGTCATCTATTCAACAAGTTTGAGTTTGCTAAATTCGGAGCTCTTATGCAGAAGTTATGATAGTTCTGGTTTTCTTGCTGCATCTGTTTTACTTGGGGCTTGCTTGATGCACCCTTGCGGTAGTACCGCTCAAGGCAGTTGTAGTACCGCTTGTCAGCAGCAGTACCATCCCAGTTGGGCAGTAGTACCGCTTGTAAGCTGTACTTCTGCTGCTCTAGTACCACATGCACTTCCGCTTATTCTGGGGGTTCTGTTTTTCCTGTCATGTTCAGCGGTAGTGTAACGCCTAATATGCGACCCTATCCTAGAGGAACTCGAAGGTCCCACCCAGGATAGAAGCGCATATTGAAGTCGCTTTTGCAAGGTGGATATCATTACATCGTACCATTACATAATGACTGGGGATACATACAAAGGCATGCAATACCACATGAATACAATAATACATCATACAAGAGAACAACAGCCGACTACGGATGCAACACAAACAGAAACTCAAGTAATATCCACCCTGCTAGCCCAGGTTGCGGACCCGGAACCTATCCCCTAAACGAAGAAGAACCACAAGAAGAACTCCAAAACAAGTAGACATCGCTTTCACGTCGGATCATCGCATAACCTGTACCTGCAACTGGTGTTGTAGTAATATGTGAGCCATGAGGACTCAGCAATCCCATTACCATGGGTATCAAGACTAGCAAAGCTTAATGGGTATGGAAAGGATAAGTGGCGAGGTTGCAGCAAGCGACTAAGCATGTATGGTGGCTAACTTACGAGTACAAGAATAAGATGAGAATCAACGCAAACGGTCGCAAACTAGTAATGACCAATAAGTGATCCTGAACTACTTACGTTCAAACATAACCCCACTATGTTCTCTTCTCGAACTCACTCGAAAAGAGACGATCACGGTTACGAACGCGGTTGGTGTATTTTACTATGAATCAGGTGTCAAGTTCTCTACAGCCGGATATTAAAAATTCCCATCTGCCACGTAACCGCATGCACGGCTCTCGAAAGTTTAAACCCTGCAGGGGTGTCCCAACTTAGCCCATGACAAGCTCACAATCCACGGAGACAATCCTCCATCTCGGAATACATTGCTGCTAAGAAGGATCTTGGTGCCGCTAAGAAAATTCTAGGTATGGAGATTACAAGGGACAGAAATCCTGGTTTGTTATTTCTTAGTCAGTAGAGTTATATTAAGAAAGTTCTTCATCATTTTAACATGCATGATGCTAAGTCAGTAAGCACTCCCATTGCTCCTCATTTCAAATTATCCTCTTCTCATTGTCCTAGTAATGATGAAGAGTTCGAGTATATGTCAAGAGTTCCATATTCTAGTGCCGTTGGTTCTTTAATGTATGCCATGGTGTGTTCTAGGCCTTATTTGTCATTTGGAATGAGTTTGGTCAGTCGATACATGGCTAACCCTGGTAAAGAACATTAAAAGGTTGTTCAATGGATTTTCAGGTACCTTCGTGGAACTTCCAATGCTTATTTGAAATTCGGCAGGACTGGTGAGGGACTAGCTGGCTATGTGGATTCAGATTTTGCTTCCAGCGATTTGGACAAGAGGAGGTCCCTTACAGGTTATGTGTTCACTGTTGGTGATTGTGCCGTGAGTTGGAGGGAAACATTGCACCCAGTAGTTGCCGAGTCTACCACTGAAGCAGAATACATGGCTATTGCAGAAGCATGTAAATAATCAGTTTGGCTGAAAGGTTTGTATGCTGAGCTTTGTGGAGATAATTCTTGCATTAACTTGTTTTGTGACAGTCAGAGTGCCATTTACCTCACTAAGGATCAGATGTTCCATGAGAGAACAAAGCACATTGAGGTCAAATATCATTATGTTCGAGACATTGTTGAGCAAGGTAAAATAAAGGTATGCAAGACTAGTACTCATGATAATCCTGCTGATATGTTGAGAAAGCCAGTTCCTGTTGCTAAGTTTGAGCTTTTCTCAGACTTAGTTGGTATAACTCATTAGCCCTAGTGGTTGTTTGGCACCGAAAGTGTTTTTCTTTGTTGTTCATGGAGGAGGTTCTCATTCATGCTACAAGATGGAATTTGTCTCAAGGTGGAGTTCTTTATGTTATGCTCCAAATTCAAGTATAAAGAGGGAGGCTAACTTTTGACGAGCGAGCGGAGCGAGGCCCATCGCCGGTACAGATCAATATTGACCTAGGTCACCTGTTTTATATATACCTCTTGTAAGCCGCCGCACGGGATAAGTTGATCATTTGTAAACCCCCGGCATTTGTAACCTCACCCGATATAGTGAAGTTTGGCTGGATAGCGCCCGTGGGTTTTCCCCTTCGCCTTGGAGGGGTTTCCCACATTAAAATCTCGTGTCCCCTACTTGTTCTTCGTTCTTCATCGAGTTTTTTGCCTTTCGTATCTCTAACAAGTGGTATCAGAGCCTTGTTTTCTGTTTAGGGATTCGACGACATGGCATCGGTGAAGTACGATCTTCCGCTGCTGGACTACGACACAAGGTTTTCCTGGTGGCAGGTGAAGATGCCTGTTGTCCTGGTGCATCCCGATTTGGACGAGGCGCTAGATGGCTTCAGTGGAAAAGAACCGACGGCCTGGATCGCGGATGAGAAGCGCAGAGATCGTAAGGCTTTTTCTATGATTCATCTATCTAACAATATTTTGCAAGAAGTGCTCGAGGAGAAATCTATAGCAGCTCTCTAGCTAAAACTGGAGTCGATCTGCATGTCCGAGGATCTGACCAGTAAGATGCACATGAAGATGCAGTTGTTCACGCACAAGTTGCAAGAGGGTGGTTCGGTGCTAAACTACTTGTCAGTCTTCAAGGAGATCGTTTCTGACTTACAGTCTATGGACGTAAAGTATGATGATGAAGATTTAGGTCTTCTCCTTTTATGCTCGCTGCCTAGTTCTTTTTCAAACTTTCGAGATACCATATTATGTAGCCGTGATGAACTAACTGTTGCTGAAGTATATGAGGCCCTTCAACAGAAGGAAAAGATGAAAGAGATGTTGCAATATGAGGAATCGTCCTCCAAAGGAGAAGCTTTGCAGGTACGAGGCAGGCCTGAGCAGAAAAAGTACAACAACAACAACAACAACAACAACAACAACAACAACAACAACAACAACAACAACAGAGATAAAAGGAAGAACGGCAGAGGTCGTTCAAAATCCAGAGGATCTGGGAAGGACAAATTCTGCAGGTACTGTAAGAAAGAGGGTCACTTCATTGATGAGTGTTGGAAGTTGGAAAATAAGGAGAAGAGGAACGGTACGTGGAAACCTAAAAATAATTCCGATGGTGATGGTAAGGTCAATGTTACATCTGGTAATAGGTCTGGTTCAGATGATGCTTTAGTTGTTTTTGCTGGATGTGTTTCATGTCATGATGAATGGATACTTGATTCTGCCAATTCGTTTCATATATGCTGTCACAGAGATTGGTTCAGTACTTATGAGTTCGTGGAGAGTGGAGATGTTGTGCATATGGGAGATGACAACCCACGTGAGATTGTGGGCATTGGTTCTGTTCAGATTAGGACACATGACGGCATGATACGCATGTTGACACATGTGAGACACATACCAGGCATGGCCAAAAACCTCATCTCGCTGAGTACTCTTGACGTCAAAGGGTACAAGCACTCCGGTTCAGGTGGAGTGTTGAAGGTAACAAAATGTTCCCTTATTCATATGATAGGTGACATGAATTCTGCCAAGTTATATGTTCTTAGAGGAAGCATTATTACTAGTACTGTTGTTGCTGTTGTTACTTCTGATAAATCCAGTAAAACTAATATTTGGCATATGCGTCTTGGGCATATGAGTAAACTTGGCATGGAAAAATTGACTAGGAGAGAACTTCTGGATGGGTGCAACGTAAGTGAGTTGGAGTTTTGTGAGCACTGCATTTTTGGTAAGCACAAGAGGGTAAAGTTCAATGTTGATGTTCATAGCACAGAAGGTATATTAGATTATGTACCTGCTGATTTGTGGGGACCTTCCGTAAACCCTCGCTTGCTGGTGCTCGTTATATGCTTACAATTATTGATGATTACTCCAAAAAAGTGTGGCCTTATTTCCTGAAAAATAAATATGATGCGTTTGATGCCTTTAAGGATTGGAAAGTTATGGTAGAAAGGCAAACCGAGAGGAAGGTAAAAATACTTTGTACTGACAATGGTATGGAATTCTGTTCAAAAGCTTTTAACAGTTATTGCAGGAACTTGGGCATCGTCGGGCACCACACCATCCCATACACTCCTCAACAGAATGGTGTGGCTGAGCGTATGAACAGAACCATCATCTCCAGGGCTCATTGCATGTTGTCCAATGCTCACATGGGCAAACGTTTTTGAGCTGAAGCCGCCTCCACCGCCTGCTACCTCATCAATAGGTCCCCATCCATTCCACTTAATAAGAAAACTCACATTGAGGTATGGTCTGGTACACCAACTGATTATTCGTAGTTGAGAGTTTTCGGTTGCACCGCATATGCACACATTGATAATGGAAAACTTGACCTAGAGCTATTAAGTGTGTGTTTATTGGATACGGTTCAGGAGTAAAAGGATACAGGTTATGGAATCCTGAAACTAATAAGGTTTTTCTGAGCAGGAGTGTTGCTTTCAATGAATCTGTTATGTATCATGATGATCTGTCCACAGATACTTCTGATGTAGAGCCACAACGATTTATTGTGCAGGTGGAGCATTTTGATGAGGAGGAACATGTAATTGCTGATAATGATGTTGCTCCAGGTGCACAGGTTGATTGTAATGTTGATGATGGTCCATATACAGAGGTTCACGGTGATGATGTTGTGCAACACTCACCCCCTGTTTTGCAGCGACGAGTTCAGTCTCTTGCAGATGGAAGGAGCAAGAGAGTCATTAAGAAAACTAACCGCCTAATTGAAGAGTGTGACATTGTTCATTATGCTTTCAGTTGTGCAGAACAGGTTGAGAACATCCATGAGCCATCCACATACACTGAAGAAGTTGTTTCCGGTGACCGCGAGAAGTGGATTGCTGCTATGCAGGAAGAGATGCAGTCACTTGAGAAAAATGGCGCATGGGATGTTGTGAGCTTGCCTAAACACAAGAAGACCGTTCACTGCAAATGGATATTCAAAAGAAAGGAGGGTTTGTCTCCTAGTGAGCCCATGAGGTTTAAGGCAAGGTTAGTAGCTAAGGTTTTCAGTCAGATACCAGGTATTGATTATAATGATGTGTTCTCTCCAGTTGTGAAGCATAGTTCCATTCGTGCATTTTTTGGTATTGTTGCTATGCATGATCTTGAGCTTGAGCAGTTAGATGTCAAGACTGCTTTTCTGCATGGTGAACTAGACGAGGAGATTTACATGGACCAACCAGAAGGTTTCATTGTGCCTGGTAAGGAAAAATTTGTTTGCAAGTTAAAGAGGTCCCTATATGGTTTGAAACAGTCTCCGAGACAGTGTTATAAAAGGTTTGATTCATTTATGATAGCACATGGATTTAAGAGGTCTGCATATGATAGTTGTGTTTACATTAAATTTGTTGATGGATCACCTATATACTTGTTGTTATATGTTGATGATATTTTGATTGCTGCCAAGGGCAAGAAAGAAATCACTACTTTAAAGGCACAGTTAAGTAGTGAGTTTGAGATGAAGGATCTTGGTGCTGCTAAGAAAATTCTAGGTATGGAGATTACAAGGGAGAGAAATTCTGGTTTGTTATTTCTTAGTCAGCAGAGTTATATTAAGAAAGTTCTTCATCGTTTTAACATGCATGATGCAAAGTCAGTAAGCACTCTGATACGTCTCCGTCGTATCTACTTTTCCAAACACTTTGCCCCTGTTTTGGACTCTAACTTGTATGATTTGAATGGAACTAACCCGGATTGACGTTGTTTTCAGCAGAATTGCCATGATGTTGTTTTATGTGCAGAAAACAAAAGTTCTCGGAATGACCTGAAACTCCACGGAATACCTTACAATAAATAATAAAAAATCCTCGCCAAAGATGAAGACCAGGGGGCCCACACCCTGTCCACGAGGGTGGGGGGCGCACC
>NW_024111424.1:0-19114 GCF_003073215.2 Triticum urartu | reverse complement strand
CGGGGGGGGGCGTGGGGTGGGCGGACGGCGACGGAGGGCGACGGGGTGCCCCGCCGACAGGGGCCGTCTAAGCAATGAGGGTGGCGAGGGCAGCTCTGCGCTCGGTGCGGGCGCGGCGTGCGTCCGCCATGGAGACGATGAAGCGGCATGACACGGAGCGATGGAAGGGAAGCTTCGGCGCACCCCTCCCTGGCGCGCCAAATGTCGGATCACGGGTTCCGACAAAACCCTTAAGGTTCGAACACTGGGGTGCGCGCGAAGATTCCCCCCTACCGATCCATGTCCTAACTCAGCTAAGGTCTCACGAACTAACTCGACGAGCTCGCAACACAAAGGACACAAGATTTATACTGGTTCGGGCCACCGTTGTGGTGTAATACCCTACTCCAGTGTGGTGGTGGATGATTGCCTCTTGGGCTGATGATGAACAGTACAAAGGGAAGAACAGCCTCCTGAGGTTGAGGTGTTCTTGTGCTTGGTGGATGTGATTGTGGGGATGAACTAGTTCTAGTCTAAGATGAGGTCACCCCTAGTCTTAGATCAGGTTTCCCCGTCTCAGATGAGGTCGCCCGTCTCAGATCAGGTTTCCCCGTCTCAAATGAGGTCGCCTTAGGTACGACGGTGGCTAGTCCTATTTATAGAGGCCCTGGTCCTCTCCCCAAATATTGAGCATGAAGGGAGCCAACAACGGCCAATTTGAAAAGGGAAAACTAGTACAACTTATCCTGACAAAAGTGGTCTTCGCCTGCAAAAGGCTCTAGTGATGACGCCGCCTTGGGCTTCATGGTGACCTCCGTCTTGCTGTCCTCCTGGTCTTGGTTTCATTGCACCGATATGGAAACCTTTGCTTGATGCCTCGGTACTCCGCACCTGCGCTTGCCCCCTTAGCACCAAAGAGGAAACAAGGACACTGCACGCGCTGGCGCCCGCCTGGTCTCGATCTTCATGGCTCACATCACGAGAACCTCGCGAGGTTTGCCGTGCCTTGATCTCTCCGCCCCTCGCGAGCCCGCCTGGTGAGGCTGCTCCTGAGGAGGTCTTGCATTGTTGGCCTCGCGAGTCTTGGACCCTCGTGAGGGTCTTGGGTGCTTGCTGGTGAAGATGGGCCATACGGGCCCGCTCATAGAGCCACGCCGTGGGCCGTAGGCAGGCAAGTCTGGGGGCCCCCGTTCCCAGAATGCCGACAAACTCTTTGTCCTAGAACAACACCTACAGCATAGTCACTAGCATTACACATGATTTCAAAGGGTAAATTCCAATCAGGTGGCTGAACAATAGGTGCAGAAATCAAGGCTTTCTTAAATATTTCAAATGCTTCTACACAATCATCATCAAAGACAAAAGGAATATCTTTTTGTAATAGGTTAGTCAGAGGCCGAGAAATTTTTGAGAAGTCCTTAATGAACCTCCTATAAAAACCAGCATGACCAAGGAAACTTCTTATACCTTTGATGTCCTTGGGACGCAACATATTTTCAATAGCATCAACTTTAGCTTTGTCAACTTCAATACTTCTTTCAGACATTTTGTGCCCAAGACAATACCTTCATTAACCATAAAGTGGCACTTCTCCCAATTCAAGAGAAGGTTAGTTTCTTCACATCTCTGCCAAACTCGATCAAGGTTGCTCAAGAAATCATCAAAAGAGGATCCATAAACGGAGAAATCGTCCATGAAAACTTCACAAATCTTTTCACAAAAGTCAGAGAATATAGCCATAATGCATCTTTGAAAGGTAGCAGGTGCATTACATAAACCAAAAGTCATACATCTATAAGCAAAGGTACCGAAAGGGCAAGTAAAAGTAGTCTTTTCTTGATCATCAACTGACACAGGTATTTGAGAGAAACTAGAGTAACCATCTAGAAAGCAAAAATGTGTATGTTTGGATAATCTTTCTAGCATTTGATCAATGAAAGGCAAAGGGTAATTATCTTTTTTAGTTGCTTTATTTAATTTATGAAAATCAATTACCATCCTATAACCTGTAATAATTCTTTGTGGAATAAATTCATCTTTATCATTAGGAATGACAGTAATACCTCCCTTCTTGGGGACACAATGGACAGGGCTTACCCATTGACTATCAGCAACGGGATAAATTATCCCTGCCTCAAGGAGCTTTAATATTTCCTTTCTTACCACTTCTTTCATCTTAGGGTTTAGCCATCGTTGGTGATCAATAACTGGTTTCGCGTCTTTCTCCAAATTTATTTTGTGTTGACATAGAGTGGGACTAATGCCCTTAAGATCATCAAGAGTATATCCAATAGCAGCGCGGTGCTTCTTCAGAGTTTTCAATAATTTCTCTTCTTCATGCTCTGAAAGGTTAGCATTAATAATAATAGGATATATCTTCTTTTCATGAAGATAAACATATTTAAGAGTATCAGGCAATGGTTTAAGCTCAAACACGGGATCACCCTTGGGTGGAGGAGGATCCTGTTGGGGATGTTACTACTGGACATAAACCGGCCAGGAGAGGCCAGGTTATCCCCATGATGATTACTTTATTTGAAGCCCATGAAGACAAAGATGGTGGTGCTTCATGAAGGCCCAGGGCCCAATGGCGGGTTAAGGCCTATAGACCTAAACCGACATTGAATATACTCCCTCCGTTTGGAATTACTTGTCGCAAGTATAAATGTATCTAGATGTATTTTAGTTCTAGATACATCCATTTCTGCGATGAGTAATTTAGAACGGAGGGAGTCACTTGTATTGTAAGATAGAAGGAGTAGAGACCAATCCGGACACGTTTATGAGCCGGCCTCGGGATTCTGTAAACCGACGGGCGTCGACCCATGTATATAAAGGGGCGACCCGGCAGCGGTTTAGGAACGACACACAACAATTCGAGAGCCAGACAAAGCGGATTCGCTCCCTGGTCATCAAAACCCTAGCAATTCCATCACAACTGGAGTATGCTTTTACCTTCATCGTAAGGGGCCGAACCAGTATAAACTCTTGCGTCCTTTGTCCGCTTTAAACCCCTTTAAGCTAACCCGTAGCGATGGTTCCACGACTAAGTCCTTTCACGAGGACATCTGCTGTGACAAAACTACGATAGTTGGCGCCCACCGTGGGGCCCTCGCACGATGGTTTCGAGTTCTTGATGGGCAGCTTCGAAGGACTCAAGGGATATGCTATGGGCCGGATGACTAAAAGTCGTCGCGGCAAGCTCTACATCGATGATGCAGGATGGAGCCCCGAGGCCGGCTCAATTGAGTACGGGTACTGGGTCCTCTTTGGCGGAATTCACGTCTTCATCGGCAAGATCTGCGAACCGGGACCTGAGCCGGACATCTGCACCGACATCATCAAGACGGCTCAGCGTGCAAGATCTGCCCAGGTTCAGCCCACTTTAAAGCGTGCCTTCGTAGGTGTTACCCATGGAGCGGAATATGAGGATAGATCGGCATCTGGTGGCGAAACCGTTGTCTACTCTGATGACGAGTCTTCAGCCGAAGAGACCGAGTCAGTGTATCAGCTGTAGGATGGCCGGATTAGTGGTGGTTCCGATGGCGATAGTATTCCGGACCCCCTTTATCCGCCGAGTCGGGTCGCGGTCTTCATGGCTGGTACGCAATCAGCGCAACATTCTTCTAGCACCACAGCGATGCTTTCCAGTTCAGCAGCAACAACACCAGCAGGAGCAGGGGGCTCTGCGCCGCCTCCGGCTCAGGTTTTGTCCGATTTGTTTGACGCTTTGGCAACGTTGCTGGCAGCAGAGGTGGACGTGGCAAACCGGGATCAGCACAATGCGGAGATTGCGAAGGTGAAGGATCAGATAACTCAAGCTAAGGCGGACCTGGTGGCGGAGAACACCAGGATGGCTACAGAGCGGGCCGAGTTAGAGGCTCAGGCTTACTGGCTTATGCTGGATCAGAGTGTGTCAGATGATGTCATGAGAAGGAGATACCGATCGCACCTCCCACCAGTTTTTAAGGCAAGAAATCTCTTTAACACGCCAGGAGTAGGCACCAGCAACCAGCCAGTGGTAAACCAGGCGGAGGCACCAGGGACCGAGGCACCGGTTCAGCCGCGCGCCATGGATCCGCCGCCTCAGCCTCGTCAGAACGATGTCCCATCACGACACGTCTCAACGCCTCCGAGTTACTACTCTAATCCGTTGGATAACATCGTTGCTGCCGCTTCATGATTGGCAGATCTCCCGATTGATGGCGAGTCCCTGGTAGCAGTTGAGACATGACGGGCTAGGGAGCTCCTTCAGATAGCCTTGACTCAGTAGCAGGCTTATTCATATAGCCGTGAAAGGATTCATTCTACTCCCCACCCGAGCCGGAGCTACAGCAGGCATGTCGATGAACCGGCCGTATCAAGCAGTGCACGGAATCGGAATCCGCACCGTGGCCATAACCCGACGAGTGGTGGTGGAAATGCTTAGAATGTAGTGGATCGCGCTAGGGCACGTCGAGAAGCCGAGTTAGTGGCGCAGCACGACGCTTCGGTTCGTCAACTCATCCCAGTTCGTCAGCTCACTCCGGTTCATCCAACAACGTCGGTGGAGCCAGGGGTTACCTCCAGTTCTTTGGGAGTACCATCTCTCATCCCAGCACTGCGCAATGTACGGCTACCTAAGGATTTCAATGGCCCGCGCAAGGTGCCAAATTACACCGCCGATTTATCCCCCGAGTCATGGGTAGAAAGCTATGAGATGAGAATGGAGATGTTGGATGTGGATGAGGCGGCGTGTGCCAAATACTTTACCATGATGTTGGAGGGAACAACTCGCAGATGGTTGAAAAACCTACCGGCCAACTCCATTGGGTCATGGGCTGAGTTGAGGGCCCGGTTCATCCAGAATTTCAAGGATACGTGCAAGAAACCCATGTCAATCATGGATTTAGATGCATGTGTCCAGGAGGAGGGAGAATCAACAACCCGCTGGGTGCGCTGGGTTTCGGAGATTTTGCATTCATCAGACCACATCAATGCTGACATTGCCGTTTTAACATTGGAAGGAAATTGCCGGTTTGCACCTTTGAAGCTGAAGTTGGGACGGCTCAAACGCCATTGTAATGACATGGGAACACTTATGGCGGCTCTGGTGAAGTATGCCGACTCTGATAGTACCAAGGACCCCGAGTCTGATGATGACAAGACAGGGAAGGGAAAGAAGAGTGGCAGCACCAAAGGGCATCAGCATAACCCGACAGGTCATGGGAACAACGGTAAACGCAAGGCGGATAATAGCCTGGACTTTGTGGCTAACACCAACACCCAGGATAACGGTCATCGGCGTAAGGGCAAACCGCCCCAGCGGGGTGGAGGGTCAGGCCCCAATCTGGAGCGCCTGTTAAATCATCCTTACCCAAAGCACGGATCAAAGGAGAGGCCAGCTACGCATCTTTGGAAGGATTGCTTCATTATGCGGGAGTTCAAAAATTCAAATCTCTTTCAATACGACAATGGACCGCCCAGTGGTTCAGGAGGCGGTTTCCATGGGCCGGGTTATGGAGGTGGCAGCTCCGGTTCAGGATTCCAAGGCAACCAAACCGGACATGGCAATCAAGGCAGTCAAGGCAACCAGGGAGGTTATAACCATCAGGGAAATCAACAGCAGCAACAATCGGGTTATCAGAGCAATCTGAAGCAGTTGAATAGTGGACATTACCATGTCTTCACCACTAGCTTATGTAAGAGTGATCAGAAGCTTCATAAAAGGGCCGTGAACTCTATTGAACCGGCGGTACCTCGTTATCTGCGCTGGTCTGAACAGCCCATCTTGTGGAGTCGAGGGGATCATGCGCCTCGGGTTGACAATCCGGGCCATCTGGCCTTGGTGGTGGCACCTCAGGTTGGGGGTATAAGTTTACCAAGGTGCTTATGGATGGAGGAAGCAGTATCAATATCCTTTACTATGAAACCTTCCATCACATGGGGTTGACAGATAAGAATCTTAAAACCATTGAACACCGTGTTTCATGGTGTGGTGCCTGGTAAATCGGCATACCCAGTTGGCAAGATAGCTCTGGAAGTTGCTTTTGGAGATGATCATGATTCAAGATCAGAGGTGTTAACTTTTGAAGTGGTGAAAATCAAGAGTCCATATCATGCCCTGTTCGGACGGCCGGCTTATGCTAAGTTCATGGCAAGGCCTTGTTATGTTTATCTGCAGCTTAAGATGCCGGGTCATAAGGGGACCATCACAATGCATGGGAACCGGAAGATTGCTTTGGAATGTGAAGAAGGTGATGCAGCTTATGCTGAGTCGGTTTATGCCACAAAGGAGCTAAATTTTTATAAGGACAATGTTGATCCGGTAGATATGACTTCTCTGAAAAAGCCAACTACAAAGCATGATCCGGCGCTGAAATTTAAATCGGCTGAGGAGACTAAGCTGGTTGACTTTGTTCCTGGCGATTCATCCAAGCAGTTCAGCATCAGCGCTAACCTGGATCCGAAATAGGAAAAGCGCGCTCATCGAGTTCATCCGTGAGAACCGGGACATCTTTGCATGGAAGCCTTCTGACATGCCAGGTGTACCGAGGGAACTCGTTGAGCACACTCTTAATATAGATCCTAAGTTTAAACCTGACAGGCAGTTTCTCCGCCGCTTCAATGAGGAGAGGCGTAAAGCTATTGGTGAGGAGGTAGCCCGGCTTTTGGTAGCAGTGTTTATTGTGGAGGTCTTTCACCCTGAGTGGTCAGCTAATCTGGTGCTGGTACTTAAGAAAAACGACACTTGGTGTATGTGTGTGGATTACACAGACCTAAACAAGGCCTGTCCACCTGACCCCTTTGCTGTCCCTCGTATCGATCAAATTATTGATGCTACGGCAAGTTGTGACCGTTTGTGTTTTCTGGATGCTTATTTTGGTTATCATCAGATCAAAATGGCAGTTAAGGACCGGGAGAAGACAACTTTCATAACTCCCTTTGGAGCCTTCTGCTATGTATCTATGCCTTTCGGGCTCAAGAGTGCCTAGGCGACTTATCAGCGTTGCGTCCAGAATTGCCTGCATAAACAGATTGGGCGCAATGTTCATGCATACGTGGATGATATTGTGGTGAAGTCCAGAAAGGAGGAAACATTGATAGATGACTTGAAGGAAACTTTTGATAACCTTCGGGTTTATAAGATGATGCTTAATCCGGCCAATTGTGTCTTTGGTGTGCCGGCAGGCAAGCTATTAGGTTTTCTAGTGTCTAACAGGGGAATTGAAGCTAATCCGGAGAAGATCACAACTATCACATCTCTGGCTAAACAGGCATGTATCAATGATGTTCAGCGTTTGGTGGGCCGGATTGCAGCCTTAAGCCGGTTTATCAGTCGCCTTGGAGAGAAGGCTATCCCTTTGTATCAGATGCTAAAGAAGACGGATCACTTTGTCTGGAGTGATGCTGCTGATAAAGTGTTTGAGGATTTGAAGAGACAGTTAGCCAAGCCACCTGTCCTTGCGGCTCCGATCGATAAAGAGTCCTTATTACTATATGTGGCTTCTAATGCCCGGGCTGTTAGCGTGGCTATTGTTGTGGAGCGCAAGGAGGCTGGAAAAGAGTATCCGGTTCAACGGCCGGTTTATTATAACAGCGAGGTGCTTATTGAGTCCAAACAAAGATACCCACATTGGCAGAAGCTGGTGTATGGGGTTTTCATGGCAAGCTGGAAGCTCAAGCATTATTTTCAGGGTCATTCTATCATAGTGGTCAGTTCAGCCGCCTTGGGAGATATCATTCAAAACAGAGAAGCAACTGGCTAGATTGCCAAATGGGCTATTGAGCTTGGACCTCATTGGTTAAAATATAAGCCTCACACAATAATCAAATCCCAAGCACTTGTGGATTTCATCAACGATTGGACAGAGTTGCGGACACCGGAGGAAAAGCCGGACAACACTTATTGGACTATTCATTTTGATGGGTCCAGAAAATTGGAGGGCTCGGGGGCTGGAGTCATCTTTACTTCCCCATGAGGTGATAAGTTTTGTTATGTTCTCCGTTTAATGTTCCCTTGTACTAACAATGCAGCTGAGTATGAGGCCTTGCTCCATGGTCTTCGGATGGCTAAGGAAATGAATTTAAGCCGGGTTAAGTGCTTTGGTGACCCGGACCTGTTTGCTCAACAGGTATCTGGCACTTGGGATTCCAAGGATCCACTCATGGCGGCATATAGAAGAGAGGTGGATACAGTGGCTGGTCATTTCAAAGGTTACCAAGTTGACCATATAGACCGACGAAAGAATGAAGCGACAGATGCTTTAATTCGTTTAGGCTCTCAATGTAAATCGGTGCCACCCAATACCTTTCTAGATGTGCTGCATAATCCGCCAGTCAAGATACCTACGGAGGAGGATTTGGCTGTGCCTAACCCGGAGGCTCAATTGGTGGCGGCTCTTCATGTTATTCCGGATTGGACGATCCCATACCTGGCATAAATGAACTGGGGCGAGTTACCAGACGATGAAACCTTGGCCCGGCAGATAATCCGACGAGCCAAGTCAATGACCATTGTCAATGGGGAGCTACATCATTGCAGCGTCACAGTAGCGTTTACGCGTTGTGTGTCTCCTCAAGAAGGTTGTAGATTTTGCGTGAGATCCATGAAGGAGATTTTGGTCACCATGCCGGTTCAAAATCCTTGGTGTCTAAGGACTTTTGTCACGGCTTCTATTGGTTGACGGCTCATGCTGATGCTGAGGATTTGGTAAAGAGGTGTGACGGTTGTCAGAAGTTTGCACGCCACACTCATGTTCCGGCTCAAGAATTAAGAATGATTACAATCACTTGGCCGTTTGCAACTTGGGGGCTAGATATGGTTGGACCCTTTAAGAGGTCCAAGGACAAGAAGACCCACCCGCTGGTGGCGGTTGATAATTTTACCAAGTGGGTAGAGGCAGAGCCAGTCAGTAAGTGTGATGCGTCCACGGCGGTGCAATTCATCAAAAAGGTGATATTCCGGTTTGGTTTTCCACACAACATTATAACTGATAATGGTACTAATCTGTCCAAGGGTGCGATGGAAGAATTTTGTCAACGTGAGCACATCCGGCTTGACGTGTCATCGGTGGCTCACCCCCAATCTAATGGTCAAGCAGAGAGGGCCAATCAAGAGATTTTGTGAGGTATCAAACCCCGACTTATGGTTCCTTTAAAGCGGACGTCGGGTTGTTGAGTGGAGGAGTTACCTTCCGTGTTATGGAGTATCAACACGACAACGAACAGATCTATGGGTTACACGCTTTTCTTCATGGTTTATGGAGCAGAGGCAGTTCTCCCTAATGACATCTGTCATGACTCGCCCCGTGTGGCGGCTTATGTTGAAGCTGATAATGAGAAAGCACGTCAGGACTTACTGGACCTGTTAGATGAGAAGCGTGATCTTGCGGCGGCACGATCGGCGATTTATCAACAAGATCTGCGACGTTATCACAGCCGCCAGGTTAAAACCAGAACTTTTCAAGAAGGCGATCTGGTGCTCTGGCTCATCCAGGATCAGATTGATATGCACAAGTTATCCCCACCTTGGGAAGGGCCTTTTGTGGTCAGCAAAAATTTGCACAATGGATCATACTACCTTATCGATGTCCGAGAGCACAAAGTCTCACGTAAATCGGAGGAGGAGACCCAACGGCCGTGGAATATAGCTCATCTTTGGCCTTACTATACTTAAGCTATAGGCTCTTTTTATGTACATAGTTATGACAATGTATATATTATGATCAATATAATGAACCGGAGCCTCAGCTAAAGCGGGGTCTCTGTTGTTTTTACATCATGTGTGTTTACACGGGGGCTTCTGTTCATAAAGCGGAGTTCTGCTGATCCGGCTTATAAATCCACACATATAAAAGGAAATCACCAGGGGTCTTGCTCGTATCCGAACCTTAGCTACACCTCTTGATCGGCTTAAGGCCAAAGGGAAACCACTAGGGGGCTTGGTTGTATTCGCACCATAGCTACACCTCTTGATAGGCTTAAAGCCAACATGAAATTATGTGGGGCCAAAGAGAGTGTTGCACCAGCACAACTCAAACATAGGCACCCATCGAGCATAGCTCAAATGTTGCTTGGGGGCTCTTTGCTTCTCAAAGAACAAAGAGTTTGCACCCTTGCAATAGGCTATCAAGCCAGGATTGGAAGCCAGGTGTATTCACCTAAAACCCCGGGTTATCCTGCTTCTTTAAGTAAGCCACTCCGTCCAGGTAAACCTGGCATGACCCGTCGAATGTTTGACAAGTCAATCTCATAGACCCTGAGCTTGTCAAACTTAAAACGATGATTGGTTAAAGATTGAGGTCCATCTTAAAAGGCTTTGAAAAATGGTTTAACTAAGTGGCCTGGCAGCCCATGAAAAGCCTCGATTTAGGGCCTGGCAGCCCATGAAAAGCCTTGCATATTCTTCTTGTGTTTTTTGCAAAGTTTTTTCTCTTTTGATAAGATTCATAAATATTTTCTGATAAATCGACGTTTATTACAAACCGGCGTGGCTTACAATGCTAAGTTGTCAGTACATGATTGGCTATAATCTGGCATTTTTTGATCCGGTCTGATTTTGACTACAAGTCACCAGTATTATATGGATAAAACTGGTGTTTATCATAACCTAGTACGGTTTTATCGTTTATCATAACCTAGTACGGTGCTAAACAACGAGGTAATAGGTATTATCTACTTTATATCTGGTTGTTTTTAAAATACAACCTTGGCTTTACATCTAGGCTATATATTTGGGCATCATGACCCGTCCAGCGGTAAACCGCCAGGACACTTTCAATCTCTTGTATGCAGGAACAAGTTAAAATACAGCCACTGCGGATTATGCATATAATAGATCCCAAAAGCATGGCGAGTTATCAGTATCAAGCAAAATAAGTATGCTCGATGGCATAACAGACAAGTGTTTGAACTAGCCTATTACAAGGCACTTTAATGCCCACACAGAATAATTGTTTCAGTAAAGAGTGGCCGGCTGCGACAGGCTAAACCGGCCTCGAGTTTAGGATTCATCGCCAGGACGACTTGAAGATTGAGGGTCATCTTGAGTCGGTGCATCCTCCTCCTACCTACCCAGTGGCTGGAAATCAATGGTTGCCCAATCGATTCTAGTTAAGGCTTGGAACACAGCTTCTTCACTTATAAGGTTGGAAGGATCAATGTCAGGGGCATAAGTGTGCTTACGAATTGGCGAAACAAGATCTTCTACATCATGTGTTAGCGCAGGATATCTTTTCTGATCAGCATCGTAAACCGGCTGATAATGAGACAGATCCGTTTCTTTCGCCAATTTGCTCGCTATGGGTCGCATTTCCCTTGTCAGCCTTCAGAGATCATCATTGTTAAATTCTGAACCGTCTTCTTTCACGCCGGGATAGCCTTGGCCCGGATTAGCGCAGTCAGCGCCTGACCGTGCAGCTAATTTTTTAAGTTCATCCAAACGAGCAGACAACATTGATAATGTAACACCCTCGATGCGACTATATCTCCCACGTGTCGAGGCACGACTTAGAGGCATAATCGCATTGAAGGCATATGTCGCAAGTTAGGCAATCTTCACAACATCCCATGTAATATAGATGATAAAAGGGGAGATAACATAGTTGTTACACTCGCCACGTCAATCAAGTACATAAATAACATTACATCATCCAAACACTCACGGCCCGACTACGGCACCAAAATAAAGATAACCCAACATGCGACACGGTCCCGATCACCCTCAACTGGGCACCACTACTAATCATCAGGAAAAGAAACATAGTAACGTTGAGAGTCTTCGTCGAACTCCCACTTGAGCTCGAGCGCGTCACCTGGAGCGGAATCATCAGGCCCTGCATCTGGTGTAATAGTAATCTGTGAGCCACAGGGACTCAGCAATCTCGCACCCTCGCGATCAAGACTATTTAAGCTTATAGGTAAGGCAAGGTAAATATGTGGAGCTGCAGCAAGCGACTAGCAAATATGGTGGCTAACCTGTTTGCAAAAGAGAGCGAGAAGAGGAGGCAAAGCGCGAGTGAGAAAAACTAGAGAGCAGCCTGCGCAAACAGTACTCCAACACCGTGTCCACTTCCCGGACTCCGCCGAGAAGAGGCCATCACGGTAACACACTCAGTTGATTCATTTTAATTAAGTTAAGGTTCAAGTTATCTACAACCGGACATTAACAAATTCCCATCTACCCATAACCGCGGGCACGGCTTTTGAAAGTTCAATCCCTGCAGGGGGGTCCCAACTTAGCCCATGACAAGCTCTCATGGTCAACGAAGGAAGAGACCTCCTCCAAAGACGTTCCGATCAGACTCAGTATGTCGGTTCTTCAAGACACTTCGACAGGTTAAAACATGACCAGCAACACCGCCCGAATGTGCCGACAAATCCCGATAGGAGCTACACATATCTCTTTCTCAGGGCACACTCAGATGAGCAAGACGTCGGGTAGGCCAGCCCAGAGTTGCCCCTGGTAGCCCCGGACATCGCTCGGTTGGACCAACACTCAGAGGAGCACTGGCCCGGGGGGGCTAAAATAAGATGACCCTCGGGCTCCGGAAACCCAAGGGAAAAGAGGCTAGGTGGCAAAAGGCAAAACCAAGGTTGGGCATTGCTGGAAAAGCTTTAGACAAGGTGAACTATCAAGGGGTTCCCATTATAACCCAACCACGTAAGGAACGCAAAATCCGGGAACATAACACCAATATGACGGAAACTAGGGCGGCAAGAGTGGAACAAAACACTAGGCGAGAGGCCGAGCCTTCCACCCTTTACCAAGTGTATAGATGCATTAAGATAACAAGATAAGGTGATTCCAGTCATAAGAATCTTTCTTCACTAATTTCTTTACCATCTGAAATAGCATTCAAGCAGAGGCCTGCAGGAAAAAGTACATGCATTAGTTCATGCAAGAAGTACCATGGCAACTATAGCACACATTATAACCAGACTGTCTATATTCAATCCGATCACTTTGAAAAGCACTCATCATGAAAAAAATAGATAAAGATCTTCACACACATTTATTATTGGAACAAAATTTGAAAGGGTGCTCTGTGAAAGAAAGTATTTTCGAATATAATAGTACAACACCAATCGATTTACACAATGGATTAGTAAATATATTAAATTTATCATAAAAACTTGCTATATGTCAGAAAATAAAAACCACAAGGAGAAATTTATTACTACACCATATAATAATATGAGAAAACTTGATCGTACAGGTTAGAATATTCTAGCTTAGCATCGGAGACCATAGCTTGTCCACACATAAGAGACTATGCCATAAGAGACAGTTCGTTTGGCAGTGAGTGAGCTTCTCATTCCTACCCACGGACATTGACATGTACCTGTTTGTATATAGCTCATCGGAATGAGAATATCTATCATTGTGAAGTGATTTTTCATGATAGTTAGGATAGTATCATAACAAAGTTGATAAGTTGTTAGATTTTTGCCCGGGATGACTCGTGATATTTAACCTGCAAACATAATAAATAATAATCTACAAACTTCAGGACTAATACTGGTTATTTTCAAGAAGAAATTATGTACTAACATTGCTCTGCTAATCAACATTTCTCTGTCGGCTTCATTTCAACAACTTCAAAATTAGGAGGTCCTAACATAGAGCATCTAGAAACAGAAATTATGTACCATTGCGTATGAATTTTCTATCGATTTATTAAATCGTATCTATATTTGTGTACCAAGACAAAATAAAATGGAAGCACAATACAAAAATTTCAAAGAAAATAATAAGCTAAGATGACATCTGCAATCGTGGATTTCTGCTCAGACCTCGTTGCGTATAGAAATTTATTGCTACAATCACAGAGTTCTGCTCAGCACAACGCCAATCCACACCTCATCGCAATCAATGGGTTCTGTGAAATCTTTACTTTGATCTCATTTCTCTGTTCGCAAATCTATTTATGTTTCAGCAAAATTTTGCATGTAAAGGTATTGGGTTACCTGATGATTTTCAAACCGACATGAACATAACAATACTTACATCCTATTAATATAAATCCACATCTTTCAAATTTCTGACAGCTGTTAATGTTACTATGACTACACTGTCCAAAGAATCCTCGTCAATTTTTTGACCTTCTCACATTAATGTTTTGATCCCTGTATATTCCAAGACTCGTAACTATTAGCAACCATGGTACTTGTAGCCATTTAGTTTCTTTCAATATATCACTCAATTCGAATCACAATAATCTTGAATCTTTGAAATCCCATGAGTTGTCTACGCTTCTTCAGCAAGTCCGATGTAAGTTGCTATGACAACTATATCTCATGAATAAAAAGTGGTGTTAATAAGTAATAAACCAGAGCTCTTACTATTTAAGAACATGAGCAGCAGTAATCAGATCCAATCCAAGTATAATAGTAGAAAAACAAACTGATCTTGCTGCGCGTCGCTCTTGACCATTCCTTCAAAATAGCCAGTGTCCGAGTTCAATCAACTACAGTGGGCAAGATATTAAAAAAAATTGTAATCAAAACTTGCTAGATCAAGTACATAATGCAAGAATAAACATACATAAAGATCTGAACGTGCAGAAGTCATATGAAGAGCCATGTATAGCCACTAATTCTTTAGAGAGAGAGATGAGGGTCAATTTGGTTTGTAGCAATAAACAAACTGATCGGCACACAACACAATAGCTACTTTTACTTAATGAGCATAAAACAATCTATGCAATTCATTGGCAGCAATAAGAATACGCATTGGCATGTAGAACAAATATTTGGAAAAAAATACCGAC
Organism: Triticum urartu; assembly: GCF_003073215.2. Lineage (NCBI taxonomy): Eukaryota > Viridiplantae > Streptophyta > Magnoliopsida > Poales > Poaceae > Triticum > Triticum urartu. The sequence goes on along the minus strand of NW_024111424.1, from coordinate 4,382 downwards.
TGATGACTGTTAGTTAGAGAGTATGTATACCATGTAATACACCATATCCTAAATTCAGGAACTTGAGCATTGGTTTGAAGGTTATTTTGTTAGCTTTTATCCTTTATGAACTATAAATCTCCACAATCATCTGAAAAGAAACAACTGAACCTGCATACTATTTTCTCTGAATATTATCTCAAACAAACGTTTATTCAATTGGGATGCGAGGAGTAACTCATGCAGATGGGGAACGATTTTGTCCTTGTTATATCCTTGACGCCAAAGTCAAGCTGTTGCTGATTACAAATCATGTGAATGGCGGGCGTCTCTAGCTGTGGTTGTCGCCTTCCAGGCCACGCTAATCTTTAACTTGTATCACCTCGCACCTTCCTTGTTCAACTTGTATCACACATCTGCAATAAAACACCATAGCAGTCGTGTAAGACGAAAAGAAATAAGTGATAGAAATCCAACCAAGTAAAATTGCTTGGGGACAGGTTCGAGATTGAATCCATGAAAAGCATTAAAAACCAAGGGAAAAAATCGTGCGCAACGAATTAGTGGCAGGAAAATCTCCCACGATCATTAAGGAAGGAAACTCACGATCTTCCGCAATCTCGGCGCGATTGCCCGCGATTTCCTGAATAGATCAAATCGCCGCGATTTGATGAGAGGTTTGTGTTTCGACAGCGATTTATTACCTTGCTGAAAGCATTGAATCGGGATCCAAAGGAAAAGATGTGATGGATTCAACTTCAAATGGGGAAGAAACAAAATCAAGAATAAATAGTCTAAGAAAACAATTTTTTGATTGAATGAACACCTTTAGCACATGGGATCCATGGCTGAAGTAAAGCTAACCTGGCCTTTTCTAATTAATATTGACGATATTTTTTTTCTGTGATTAATTAGTAATGTAAATAGATAGAAGAAAGACATAGCTGAGAGTTTGAACGGGACAGATGAGAGAGAGAGGTGTGTGAGAAGTAAAGAGAGAAGCAGGAGAGATGGATATGTTTTTTTCCTGTGATTAATTAATGGTAGATAGACAGAGATAAGAGAGACAAACCTAAGAGTTTGAACGGAACACATGAGATAAAGAGGTGCGTGAGAAGAAAGGAGAGAAACGTGAGAGATTGAGCTAGCAAAAAAATATCTCAGAGATTAGGAGAAATGTGACTATGAAGGAATTTGTGAATCAATCTACACCGTAATAATTTGGTCCCACCAGATTAACGGCTCGTAAAATCTAATTAACATGGGAATTTCTAGGAAGTCTAGGATTAGTATATGTATAGACATGACCAAGACACGTCTCCGGTCAATAACCAATAGCGGAACCTGGATGCTCATATTGGATCCTACATATTCTACGAAGATCTTTATCGGTCAAACAGAATAATGATATACGTTGCTCCCTTTGTCATCGGTATGTTACTTGCCCGAGATTTGATCGTCGGTATCTCAATACCTAGTTCAATCTCGTCACCGGCAAGTCACTTTACTCGTTCCGTAATGCTACATCCCGTAACTAACTCATTAGCTACATTGCTTGCAAGGCTTATAGTGATGTACATTACCGAGAGGGCCCAGAGATACCTCTCCGACAATCGGAGTGACAAATCCTAATCTTGATCTATGCCAACCCAACAAACATCATCAGAGACACCTGTAGAGCACCTTTATAATCACCCAATTACGTTGTGACGTTTGGTAGCACACAATGTGTTCCTTCGGTATTCGGGAGTTGCATGATCTCATAGTCATAGGGACATGTGTAAGTTATGGAGAAAGTAATAGCAACAAACTAAACGATCATCGTGCTAAGCTAACATATGCGTTAAGTCAATCACATCATTCTCTAATGATGTGATCCCGTTAATAAAATGACAACTCATGTCTATGGTTAGGAAACATAACCATCATTGATTCAATGAGCTAGTCAAGTAGAGGCAAACTAGTGACACTCTATTTGTCTATGTATTCACACATGTACTAAGTTTCCGATTAATACAATTCTAGCATGAATAATAAACATTTATGATGATATAAGGAAATATAAATAACAACTTTATTATTGCGTCTAGCGCATATTTCCTTCACCGAAGGTATGGCACCTCCGCGATCTGCACACGTTCGGCTCGGTGACGTCCCATGAACTCATGATCCAGTAGAGCTTCGAGGGAGAGCTTCGTCAGCACGACGGTGTGATGACGATGATGATGATGCTACCGGAATAGTGCTAGATCATGCTCGTCGTGACAGTGCGGCACGCTTGGCAGTGGCTCGAATCCGTCGAAGATCAAGTCTCTGCGGATGTCAGCCGTGTAGTTTAAACTACCAAATCTGACCTGACGGCCAAGGGCGTTGCTTTTGATCTACTCCAGACAGCCAAGCGAATTGGCCCGCAGTGCAAAGCTGCCGAAGATGAAGATCTGTCCGGGGAAGAAGGTCTCACCCTGGACTGCATCGCTATCGATGATCGTAGGAGCCATCGAGCCTGACGGCAACGACACAGAGGAACTCTCAATGAAAGCACCAATGTCGGTGTCAAAACCGGCGGATCTCGGGCAGGGGGTCCCCGAACTGTGCGTCTAGGCCGGATGGTAATAGGAGACAAGGGACACGAAGTTTTACCCAGGTTCGGTCCCTCTCGATGGAGTTAAAACCCTAAGTCCTGCTTGATTAATATTGATGATATGGGTAGTACAAGAGTAGATCTACCACGAGATCGAGGAGGCTAAACCCTAGAAGCTAGCCTATTGTATGATTGTTGATGTGTATGTTGTCCTACGGACTAAAACCCTCCGGTTTATATAGACACCGGGTAGGGTTAGGGTTACATTGAGTCGGTTACAATGGTAGGACATCCGCATATCCGTATCGCCAAGATTGCCTTCCATGGCAAGGAAAGTCCCTTCCGGACACGGGACGAAGTCTTCAATCTTGTATATTCATAGTCCAGGAGTCCGGCTGAAGGTATAGTCCGGCTATCCGAACATCCCCTAATCCAGGACTCCCTCAAAGATCTTTATCGGTCAAACCGCATAACAACATACGTTGTTCCCTTTGTCATCTGTATGTTACTTGTCCTAGATTCGACCGTCAGTATCTCAATACCTAGTTCAATCTCGTTACCGGCAGGTGTCTTTACTCATTCCGTAATGCTACATCCCGTAACTAACTCATTAGCTACATTGCTTGCAAGGCTTATATTGATGTGCATTACCGAGAGGGCCCAGAGATACCTCTCCGACAATCAGAGTGACAAATCCTAATCTTGATCTATGCCAAATCAACAAACACCATCGAAAACACCTGTAGAGCACCTTTATAATCACCCAGTTACGTTGCGACGTTTGGTAGCACACAAAGTGTTCCTCCGGTATTCGGGAGTTGCATGATCTCATAGTCATAGGAACATGTATAAGTTATGGAGAAAGCAATAGCAACAAACTAAACGATCATCGTGCTAAGCTAACGGATGGGTCAAGTCATTCACATCATTCTCTAATGATGTGATCCCCTTAATCAAATGATAACTCATGTCTATGGTTAGGAAACATAACCACCATTGATTCAACGATCTAGTCAAGTAGAGGCAAACTAGTGACACTCTGTTTGTCTATGTATTCACACATGTACTAATTTCCGGTTAATACAATTCTAGCATGAATAATAAACATTTATCATGATATAAGGAAATATAAATAACAACTTTATTATTTCCTCTAGGGCATATTTCCTTCATTCTCCCATGGAGTCTTGGTGCTGATCATGTTTTGCTCGTGAGAGAGGCTTAGTCAACGGGTCTGCAAGTTTTAGATCCATATGTATCTTGCAAATCTCTATGTCTCCATCCTTGACTTGATCGCGGATGGAATTGAAGCATCTCTTGATGTGCTTGGTTCTCTTGTGAAATCTGGATTCCTTTGCCAAGGCAATTGCACCAGTATTGTCACAAAAGATTTTCATTGGACCCGATGCACTAGGTATGACACCTAGATCGGATATGAACTCCTTCATCCAGACTCCTTCGTTTGCTGCTTCCGAAGCAGCTATGTACTCCGCTAAGGATTCGTTCAGCTCTTTGTCACCTCCATATACGAGAAACATATCCTTAGTCCTTTTTCAGGTATTTCAGGATATTCTTGACCGCTGTCAGTGATCCACTCCTGGATTACTTTGGTACCTCCCTACTAAACTAATAGCAAGGCACACATCAGGTCTGGTACACAGCATTGCATACATGATAGAGACTATGGCTGAAGCATAGGGAACATCTTTCATTTTCTCTCTATCTTCTACAGTGGTCGGGCATTGAGTCTTGCTCAACTTCACACCTTGTAACACAGGCAAGAACCCTTTCTTTGCTTGATCCATTTTGAACTTCTTCAAAA
>NW_024111423.1:0-10520 GCF_003073215.2 Triticum urartu | reverse complement strand
CTCCCGGTTTTGAAGACCCCGATCATCCCTCTCACGTTTATGAACTCCATAAGGCACTTTATGGACTCAAACAAGCACCTTGTGCTTGGTATGATCACCTTACGGCGTTCCTAAGCGAGAAGGGGTTCCAGATTGGGGTAATAGATTCCACTCTCTTTACGAAGAGGGTAAAAGGAGAGTTGTTTGTCTGCCAAATATATGTTGATGATATTATCTTTGGGTCCACTAACCATGCTATTAACGCTGATTTTGAGAATCTTATGACTAAGGAATTTGCGATGAGCATGATGGGAGAGTTGAAGTTCTTTCTCGGTTTTCAAGTGAAGCAATTGAGAGGCGGAACCTTCATCAATCAATCTCATTATATCCAAGACATGCTCAAGAGATTCAAAATGCAAGATGTCAAGCCAATGAAGACACCCATGCCCATAAATGGCCAACTTCATCTTGATCCAAATGGTAAAGAAGTGGATCAAAAGGTATATCGCTCTATGATCAGTTCCTTGCTTTACCGTTGTGCATCTAGGCCAGATATTATGTTGAGTGTGTGTATGTGTGAAAGATTTCAGTCCGCTCCTAAGGAGAGCCACTATTCGGCAGTGAAAAGGATCCTTCGATATTTGGTTCATACCCCAAACTTGGGCCTTTGGTATCCGAAGGGATCATCATTTGAGTTAATGGGTTACTCGGATTCGGATTGGGCCGGAGACAAGGTTGATCGCAAGTCCACTTCTGGTTCATGTCAATTCCTAGGGAGGTTGTTGGTAAGTTGGTCTTAAAAGAAGCAAAATTGTATATCTCTCTCCACAACCGAAGCCGAGTACATTGCTGCCGGAAGTTGTTGTGCTCAATTATTATGGATGAGGCAAACCTTGATGGATTATGGTGTCAAATGTGACAAAGTGCCTCTTTGGTGTGACAATGAAAGTGCCATCAAGATCGCCGAGAATCCGGTTCGACATAGCAAGACCAAGCATATTGAGACTCGCCATCATTTCATTAGAGATCATGTGGCCAAGGGAAACATTGAGTTACTCCATGTCAACACCGAGAATCAACTAGCCGACATCTTCACCAAGCCCCTTGAAGAAGCAAGATTCCGCGAGTTAAGGCATGAGCTAAATATCTTGGATATTAGTAACTCGGGATGAAATTCTTGCTCATACACACATACTCATGTATTATCTTGCTTAGATGTAGGCACATGTCTAGGGGGAGCTAGTTCAACTCATGAGCTATCTTATCCTAGAAGTGCATAAAACAAACACAATCTTTCACATAAGCCACTTTAGGTGGTACTTGTGCTTCAAAGATGAGTATTGGTCTTGGGCCCAAGGTTCATATCTTCACGGTGCCATACCAAGTAAACTCAAACATGGTGGCCTCGGCCACCGCCCTCTCTTTACGGTTGTGTCCATGTTTGTTTTGCGTGTGTGGTGTGTTGCTTTTCGTGTTTTTTCTCTTTTTTCTTGGTGGGTTTTTCTCACTTCTCCTTTGGTACAAGTGCTCCTCATATGCCCTTCTCGTAGTGATAGGACTTTCCTCGCGGCGTATTCAGAAATATAGACCGAGTGTTTTGTGAAGTAGGTGTAAGAGTCTACACTCAGCCTTGTATTAAAAAAAATCACTCATGTCAAAGTTCCTGAATACCCCGTGCCCACGGGCTCTGTACCGTGCGCACGGGACCCTCGTGCGCACGGGGCTCACTTAGCCCGTGCGCACGGGGTCTGCAGTTTCTGGCCCTAAAGAGGTGGGGTGTGGGGGGGCTCGGGTTCATTCCCACCCACTCGCCCCCTCCACTCCCCAGGAAACCTCCAGCGCCGCCTTCGTCGCCTCCGCTCACCGGAGCTCCTCCAGGCTTCGTCGGGCTTCTTCCTCCGTGGATCTGCATCCGTGGGTTCCTCCTCCGGTTGGTCCTGTCCTCTTGTTTTCTCTCCACTAGTTCCTATCTTGTTTATAGCTTTAGGGTTTCCTCCTTAGTTTCGTTTGGCCTAGACTTTTGTTTAGACAGAATTCAATGTGCATAGGTCCCTTGGCCTCTCTGCTCCACCCACTCCTGGATTTCGATCTGGAAGTGGCTGTCGCTGGGAGACCCCCGTGTCCACGGGGTGTTTGACCCCGTGCGCACGGGGCCCCGTGTCCACGGTCCTGTACCGTGCACACGGGCTATCCAGGAACTTTTTGCCTGGATTCTGTCTAACTCCTTGCCATCCATCTTGCACTTGTACTCATTTGTGTTCGTGCTTTGTGTTGTTGGGTGTTTGCGTGTGTTTCAGACTCCGCTGACAAGAGGTCTGAGCTTCGTCGCAAGCGTGCAAAAGGAGGATCAAAGGACTACACCATTGCTCGTCATCAGCCGTCTGAAGGCATGGGTCAGGGGTCTGGGTCAGGTCAAGGCCGTGTTCGCCGTGCTGCCTCAAAGCGGCCCGTTGTTGAGACCTCCGATAATTTTGAGGAAGATTATGACTCGCAAGATGATGCTTACTATGACAACCCCAATGTTGATGATGATATAGAAGAAGAGGATGATCGTGTTGAGGAAGATGAAGAAGAGGAAGAGGTTTCTAGTCCCGAGCAAGCCATTCCGGGTGGGCGTGACCTCTGGAATATGCCTCTTGCCAAGTGGACCAAGCCAGAGATCTGGGCTGAGAGACAGACCATCCTTATGCAGCTGCCACTGGTATGTGAGTGGATCCTCGCTTCAAGAACGAGTTTCAACAAAGGGTCTATCATGAGCTTCTTATGACCAAGTCAAAGAAGTTTGCTCCTCACAAGAAAGTCAACACTGAGAGTTTGCGCGACAATGATCATCTGTATCCCGGTGTGTACTCTGCTCTTGGCAGATTGGGTCTTATTCTGTTTGTCACCTTCAACCATCCCTATAATGAAGATCTAGTGATGCAGTTCTTTGCCACTCTATTTTTCTCCAACGACTCTTCTTGCACCCTCACTTGGATGTCTGGAACGCATTGGTGCTCGACTCCTATGGCAAAGTTCTCTGAGATCATTCCCTACCCTTTTATGGATGCAGAGGCTGTTTCTGATGAGTTTGGCATTGTTAGGGAAAGTGGGCAGCGCACTAAGGATGAGATTGCCTTTGCTTACAAACAAGAGAAGTCATTTGTCACTAGGTCAATCAAAGATCTCTTGCCCCTCTATGACACCATGCGCCATATCCTGAGGTATACCCTCACTCCAAAGGCCGGGGATACCCATAACATTCGGAGCTCCATGCTAGATGTCTTTGTGTATCTTCATCAGAAGAAGAAAGTGGATGTTCTGGATTTCATGTACTATGAGCTTCGTCAGTGTGTGCAAGAGAACAAGTCCTTGATCTATGCTCCATTCATACAGGCTTTGATTGAGACTGTCTGTCCTGCAAAGTACATTGCCTCTTTCAAGACCTGTGTTCCTAAGCGCAAGTCCAACTGGACCCCGGCTGCTCCTGCTCCTTATGTGCCTATCAAGAAGGGGCGCAACCCTAGGCCTGAGGATCGTGTCACTTATACTCCAGGCATGTCCTCAACTGCACGGATCCCTCATGGTAAGGCCAAGTCTGTTGGTTCTAAGGCCATCTTTTCCAGGGGAGAGAAGAAGTCTCTGTTCAAGACCTTGAGCAACATGTTCAATATGTGCCAGTCGATTCAGCGTCGTCAGATCAAGGAAATCAACAAGGAGAAGCTTGCTCAGCGTGAGCAGAAGGCAGCAAGGGTTGCTGCTGGTGAGGAGGTTGGTCCAGGTTCAGAGGACAACGACAGTGAGGCCATTGCTCGATCTTTCCTGATGGCCGAGTGGCGTTTTAATGATGATGATGCCTCGAGTGCTCCTCCTCTTGTATAGTGGGTCTGGGTGACGCCATTTGTCTCCTTTTTGTTGTCTTGATGACAAAGGGGGAGAAGTGGTGTGGTCGTGGGTGTGTTGTGTGCGTTGAGATCTCAAGCCTCGTGTTTCTCACTGTTGGTTGGTTTTAGTTGGCTTGAGATACTCTTATTTACTTTCCGTCTGTGTGGTTGTGAGACTCTAGCTTTATCATTGGACCTTGCAATTATCTCCTTATGCTTTTTGGGTCTCACATTATTTGCTCACCCCACTTTGTCATGAGATCTAGGCACCTTTATAGGTCTATTATGTTATATCTCATGACTTGACAATTGTGACCTTGGTAGAGCCTCCTATGTGTGTACTAGATGCATTCTTGTTTTCAGGCACACATATAGGGGGAGCTATCATGATCATTATATGTTCCATGGCTTTCTATCTGTTTTTCCTTTATGCCATGCTCTAACCACGTTGTCATAAATGCACCAAAAAGGGGGAGATTGAAAGTGCAAGTGGCACTTATACCATATTTTGGTGTGATGACAATGTGGTTAATGGAACTAATATCGGTTGCTAAAGTTTATCTCAAGATATTGGTTCTAAGTGCCCGCGATGGAGATGTCCCCCCCCCATTTCAAAAAGGGCAAAGGTGTGGTCTTTCGACGCTTCGAAGGTTTTAGTTTTGGTTTGCTTCGAGTTGTAGGAAAGACCGCACTATTAAGAGGGATTTGTGTGGATGAAAGTCATGTGGGAATGCCATTGCCGAGCCTTACTCTCTTCTCCTTCCCACTCCGACCACCTAAAAGAACCTAGTGTGTGTTGTGGTACTCAGAAAGCTTGCAACAGAAAGTTACTCGGTACCCCATGTGCACGGGGTCCTTTGACCCCGTGCGCACGGGGTACTGCGTAACTCTCTGAGTACCCCGTGCGCATGGGGTCTTGTGACCCCCGTGCGCACGGGGCACTGCGTAACTCTCTAGGTACCCCGTGCGCACGGGGTGGTGTGATAGTCTCTGAGTACCCCATGCGCACGGGGGTGACTTACCCCGTGCGCACAGGGTCCAACGGGCAGAAATCCCCACTAGCTCAAGAACACTATATATAAGGCCTTCTTCCACCTCCAACCCTTAACCCTAATGTCTTGTTGAGCTCCACCATTGCTACACCCCATTTTGCTCAATACTCTCAATCCCTCCACCCAAACTTGTTGAAACTTTGGGGATTGGGAGAGTAAGACCTGATCTACAACTTGACCAAACCAAATCGCGTTCCCCTCAACATTTCTTCCCCATTGACTTGTTACTCTTGGAGCTTGGGCTCCTAGGCGGTTAGAGGTTCCTCCGGAAGCTTCCTTGCTTGTGGTGTGCTCCGGAGAAGTTTGTAAAGGTGTGGTTGTCTCCTTCAAGACCAACCCCGAGTGATTCGAGGCTCATCCGTTGGGGGTGACTCGAAGGAGAATACGGTGAGCCTTCGGTGGCGTTCTGCAAGCTTTGCCTCTGGCACCGCTCCAAACGGAGAGTAGCTCTTTCCCAAGGAAGAGTGAACTTCGGGTTAAAATCTGTGTCCTCGTCTCACCTGTGGTTAATACTTTCTCGCACCTTTCTTTGTTGTTGTTTGCTTGTTGGCTTGCTAATTAGTTTGTTGCCTAGCATATTTACCTTGGAGCTTGCTTGTCATATAGGTTGCATTCACCTAGTTGCATATCTAGTGAACTCTTTTATCCGCTAAGCCTTAAAATCGACAAGAAAGATTAAAATTTGTAGTCTCCTATTCACCCCCCCCCCTAGTCGACCATATCGATCCTTTTGGTCGTGATTTATTTTCTTATACTAACGGAGCTTACGAGTTCTCTGTTGAGTTTTGTGTTGTGAATTTTTCAAGTTTTGGGTAAAGATTTGATGGACTATAGAATAAGGAGTGGCAAGAGCCTAAGCTTGGGGATTCCCAAGGCACCCCAAGGTAATATTCAAGGACAACCAAGAGCCTAAGCTTGGGGATGCCGCAGATGGCATCCCCTCTTTCGTCTTCGTTCATTGGTAACTTTACTTGGAGCTATATTTTTATTCACCATATGATATGTGTTTTGCTTGGAGCGTCATTTTCTTTTCTTTTGTTTTGCTTGATGTTTGAATAAAATACCAAGATCTGAAATTATTAAATGTTAGAGAGTCTTCACATAGTTGCATAATTATTTGACTACTCATTGATCTTAACTTATATCTTTCGGAGTAGTTTGTCATTTGCTCTAGTGCTTCACTTATATCCTTTTAGAGCACAGCGATGGTTTTATTTTGAATAAATAGATGAACTCTCGTGCTTCACATATATTATTTTGAGAGTATTTAGAACAGCATGGTAGTTTGCTTTGGCTATGAGTCTAGTCCTAATATGATGGGCATCCAAGATGGGTATGACAAAAACTTTCATATAAAGTGCATTGAATACTATGAGAAGTTTGATTCCTTATGATTGTTTTGAGATATGAAGATGGTGATATTAGAGTCATGCTAGTTGAGTAGTTGTGAATTTGAGAGATACTTGTGTTAAAGTTTGTGATTCCCGTAACATGCACGTATGGTGAACCGTTATGTGATGAAGTCGGAGCATGATTTATTTATTGATTGTCTTCCTTATGAGTGGCGGTCGGGGACGAGCGATGGTCTTTTCCTACCAATCTATCCCCCTAGGAGCATGCGCGTAGTACTTTGTTTCGATAACTAATAGATTTTTGCAATAAGTATGTGAGTTCTTTATGACTAATGTTGAGTCCATGGATTATAGGCACTCTCACCCTTCCACCATTGCTAGCCTCTCTAGTACCGCGCAACTTTCACTCGTACCATAAACCCACCATATATATTCCTCAAACCAGCCACCATACCTACCTATTATGGCATTTCCATAGCCATTCCGAGATATATTGCCATGCATCTTTCCACCGTTCCATTTATTATGACACGCTTCATCATTGTCATATTGCTTTGCATGATCATGTAGTTGACATCGTATTTGTGGCAAAGCCACCTTTCATAATTCTTTCATACATGTCACTCTTGATTCATTGCACATCCCGGTACACTGCCAGAGGCATTCATATAGAGTCATATTTTGTTCTAAGTATCGAGTCGTAATTCTTGAGTTGTAAGTAAAGAAAAGTGTGATGGTCATCATTATTAGAGCATTGTCCCATGTGAGGAAAGGATGATGGAGACTATGATTCCCCCACAAGTCGAGATGAGACTCCGGACGAAAAAAAGAGAGAAAAAAGAGGCCATAAAAAAGAGAAGGCCGCAAAAAAACAAAAAAAGAGAAAAGAGAGAAGGGGCAATGCTCTATCCTTTTGCCACACTTGTGCTTCAAAGTAGCACCATGATCTTCATGATAGAGAGTCTCCTATGTTGTCACTTTCATATACTAGTGGGAATCTTTCATTATAGAACTTGGCTTATATATTCCAATGATGGGCTTCCTCAAAATGCCCTACGTCTTCGTGAGCAAGCGAGTTGGATGCACACTCACTTAGTTTCTTTTTGAGCTTTCATACACTTATAGCTCTAGTGCCTCCATTGCATGGCAATCCCTACTCACTCACATTGATATCTACTAGCACATATGCCCGTGCGTTGCAACGGGAGTGAAAATCAGCGTGTTCATCAGTGTGGCATGATAACATCCAGAAGGTATCACACGGCAGGGAAATGCACATCAAGCTCTAAAAAATGCATACAGTCAGGCATTAATCATGCAACAATCCTTAACACGGGTACTAAGGATCAATTAATTCTCCTTATAACCCTACCATCTACACTTAGTTAGCTTTACACCTCCACACATCCAACTTGTAGCATACTGATTGACCTCGCTACGACACATGTCCGACTTGTAGCAATGGCGGTCATCTTTGTTGTGTCCATGTGGTCGGCTTTGCTACGTTGTCCGTATGACTTGTTGTCTTGACATCATTTATGTAACTGGTTTTGCAGCACAGTGGTCCAACTTCTGAATAGAAAAATAATAGCAATGACTGGTGTTACATTGGTGTGCTTTCGGATGTAGAAAGCAATTGTCCTTCCAACGTTGTGTTCTGCTTTGAGCAACATCAGTGGGCCTAAAACAGTTGTGTGTGCCATTTGCAGTAACAATGCTTGATCAAAAGTTACATGTAGATTAACCAGGTATTTTTTTCAAAAAAGTATAGCGGAAAAAATACCGAGAAATAAAAACATTCCCTTGCACATTGAAAAAGTTAACATGCCGCCCAAAAATCAAGTTGACGGTAGGTTGTTTGCTTCTTTTTTCGTTTTTGAGTAGTTCACGAGCAAGACCTGATTGATCCCATGGAAAAAGGCAGCAACATCTCTCGTGTTACACACATCTCAGGGGTTGATTTGTTAGTGCACATTAAGATTCAGTCATCACTCACCAGCTATATATACCACTCCAACCAGGTATCTTATATATTTTGTCAGTTAGATTCAGCCATACCATACACTCCATGGGACATGCAAGCACATCCCGAGCCTACAATCTAGCCATACTTCCCATATTTCCGTTTAGAGCCAACATTTAATTCTGTCGTCGGGCTCTATTCCAACAATTTCATTTAATTAGAGCCAACCTTAATTCCTTCACTCCCGCACCATACCCTTCCTTGGGGTTGATGATTACTTGACAACTATCCAGCATATATAAACTGGTGGATTTTTTAGGATCAAAGTGAGGTGGGATAAATATTCAAGCGAACCCTCTCTATCTAAAAAAATGCTCGCGCTTTTTAAATTAAAAAAATGGTTGTGTTTTCATATTTGTACATAAATTAAAAATATTCTGGATTTTCAAAAAATGTTCGTGTTTTTCAAAGTTGTTCGTAATGGTTTTGTTCTATTTTTTCACAACTTTTAAAAAATGTTCAGAGTTTCAGAAAATGTTCCCGTTTTCAGAGATTGTTCACAAATATTCAAAATGTTCATGTTTTCATTTTCAGGAGTTTCAAATAATGTTCCCGTTTCCAAAATTGTTTGAGAATGTGTTAAAAAACATGTTTTCAATTTTTTTGGGGTTTTTCAAAAATTGTTTGGAATGTTTTTGTTCAAAATTTTCACAAGTTTTCAGAATTATTATTGGAATTTTAAAATAAAGTTCCCCTATCCACAAATTGGTCAATTTTTTAAAAACTATTCATGTTTCAATTTCTTTTCCGGAGTTTCAATTTTTTTTGTTACCAATTTTGGTGGCAGGTTTCAAAAAATGTTTGCGTTTCCACATTTTGTTTGGGAATTAAAAAATGTTCCTGTTTGAAAAAAGTGTTCAAGATTTTAAGAAAATGTTCATGTTTTTAAAAAATGTTTCATTTTAAAAAATATGTTTACAAATTTGTAAAGTGTTTGCACTTCGCAAAAAATTCTGGTATTTTTTCAAAAATAGTTGATATCAAAATTTAACAAATACTCGTATCTGCGCTGGTGATTGGTTCTTAGAATTTTTCACTGCTTTATAACCACTAAAGCTTGGAAGGTCAACTGGTTGGAGTGCTATGTTTGTAATAAGACATCCTGGGTTCGATCACCACAAGGGCATATTTTTTTGAGCTACAGTATATCATCGCAGCCTATCATTATCTTCATGGGCCGCCCATATGTTCGAGAAAATCACACACGTACATACAAATTAACCCCAGCAAATTAGGTAGGTCCCACCGTAAAAGAAAAAAATACCACGGGACAAACAGTATTAAGACCAAACCAAGAATACATATTCCCTTTAATAGTAGGTATAGATTGATGGGCATCTCCATAGCCCGTTGATACGCCTAGTTGATGAGAGACTATCTTCTTCTTTTTGTCTTCTCCACAACCACCATTCTATTCCACCTATAGTGCTATGTCCATGGCTCACGCTCATCTATTGCGTGATGTTTGAAAAAGTTTGAGAACATAAAAAGTATGAAAAAATTGCTTGGCTTGTCATCGGGGTTGTGCATGATTTAAATATTTTGTGTGATGAAGATAGAGCATAGCCAGACTATATGATTTTGTAGGGATAGCTTTCTTTGGCCAAGTTATTTTGAGAAGACATGATTACTTAGTTAGTATGCTTGACGTATTATTATTTTTATGTCAATATTAAACTTTTGTATTGAATCTTATGGATCTGAATATTCTTGCCATAATAAAGAAAATTACATAGATGATTATGTTAGGTAGCATTCCACATCAAAAAATCTGTTTTATCATTTACCTACACGAGGACGAGCAGGAATTAAGCTTGGGGATGCTTGATAAGTCTCCAAGGTATCTATAATTTTTGATTGTTCCATGCTATTATATTATCAACCTTGGATATTTTATATGCTATTTTATATGATTTTTGGGACTAACCTATTAACCTAGAGCCCAGTGCCAGTGCCAGTTTCTGTGTTTTTCGTTGTTTTTGAGAATCGCAGAAAAGGAAAATCAAACGGAGTCCAATTGACCCAAAACTTCACGGAACTTATTTTTGGACCAGAAGAAGGCCATGGAGTAAAAGAATTGGGCTAGAAGAGTCCCGAGCTGCCCACGAGGGTGGGGGCGCGCTCACCCCCCTGGGCGCACCCCCTACCTCGTGGACAACCCGTGTCGGAGAGGTATCTCTGGGCCCTCTCGGTAATGCACATCACATAAGCCTTGCAAGCATTGCAACTAATGAGTTAGTTGCGGGATGAT
>NW_024111422.1:0-9368 GCF_003073215.2 Triticum urartu | reverse complement strand
CGCCGGGCCCCGGCCACGCGCCGCCGCCTGGCCCCGGCCACCAGCCTCCATCCCCGAAGGGAACCACCTCCCCGACCCTCGCTGACACCGCCGACGGGGCCCGCCAGCCTCCTTCCTCGGCGGGAGCCAACACCCTGACCTTCGGGGGCGCGACTTGCCAGTGTTACACCACCCTGTGCGCCGCTGTGGCACAGGCCCCCCATCCCTCTGTTGTAGCTAGATGTTGCATCTTCTTTCCCTCCCCCACAGCTTCCCCTTTCAGCCATGGCGTCGCCACCGCGACCACCATCATCTGCCATTCTCGGGAATGGATGCGTTCGCCCCTGCATTCTGCCCTTGTGCTGCTGCCGGCTGACCCTCATACCATCCGCCCTCTCCAGCGAATCGATGTTGTGGTCGCTGCTCTGTCAGCCCCGCCGCCACGAGCTGCTCCATCCACCTCGCCCCCTCGCCGCTGCCGAGGGCACATGCACCGTCGCCCATCTTGTTTCTACCCTTCTCCGTGGGCACTCCTCAGTGACGAAGACGGTAGAACATCTTACAGTTTCGGTCGAGTTTTGTTGAATGTGCAGTTCAAATTTGCTATCGAGAGACGAATAACACCTTGTAGTCCAGGCGAGTTGCCTCTACAGCCCGCCTCCAACATTGCCTCGCCTTCCGACATTGCCCCAACATACCGGATGCTTCGTTTTCTACTTGCCATGCCATGCGACAACCTCCTAGAGACTGGCGCTGATGTGTTCTCTCTGCTGCATAAGTTTGTGCTGACTGTGATAGAGCGAACATTGAGGGCATTTTCACTGTAGAATTAACAAAATCTGTTGCTGCCGTTTGTGTTGACTGTGATAGAGTATTTCATTTATTTGACAACATGTATACATTATTTTGAAAATCATGTATGTTTATAGTATTTCAAGCATGTTGTGACTGGAGCCTTCCATATTTGGTTTAGTAGCAGAAGTCCCCTACTATTTGGTGCTTCCCCCCCTCTCATTTATGCTCAAAATGTTTGTGTCTCTAGGATCCTCCGTGCCGCTCTGCTGCTTGCTACCCACATGAACAGCGGGAGGAAGAAGTTCACCACATGGCAGGGGAGAAGGTCACACATGAGGTGCAGGGGACACGGGTTGCTGATGGTTGTCCTTCGTGATAATCAGTGTTGCTGATGCAGTGTTGCTTCTTGTGAGGCCGCTTCCAGCCAATGTCCTCCTCTGCCCGGGCATCCTCCTTCGCCTCGCCGTTGAATTCCTCTGTCCATCCAGCCAAAAAATCTCTCTTCTATAGTTGTTGTGCATCTACTACAGAAAAAATGCATTGGCTGTAGAAGTTCATAAAATAGTTGTAAAGGAACAACTATAGCTCTCTCTCTATGCACATGTTGTGTTTGGAGAGGCATGGTTTTCATTTTGATTTTGGGCTGGATGTACGAGGTGTATGATGAAGGTCAAATAGTGAAGTGAAGTCCATTTGGTACATGTGAAATTCAGTGAGGCATAAGAAGGGAATCAGATCGTTAGTTTATTTGGCCCCCATTTGTACATCATGTTGTCTACTTTCTTTTTTTGTACTTTTTCTTGAAGTTTAATAGTATGAATTGATGCAAAAAATGTGTTTTTAGTATGTTGGTTTTGGTTAAAAAAAACTACAAAATATAGGGAAGCCCAAAGAAGGTCATTAAAAAAAGCATCTCAAACAATTTTATAAAAAAGATTTTTTCTCTTAAAAATAAACCTAGAAGTTCAAATTAAAAAACGGAGTGGCTCGATGTCTATCAGAAAGTAGGATTTTTTCCGTTACATTAAAAGAAATAAAACTAGGAAGTCCATATTAAAAAGATGGAGAAGTTCTATGATTATAGAAAACTCATATTTTCCTCATTATTAAAAAATGGAAACAAGAAGTTCAAAAATAAAATAACAAGAAGTTCAACTTTTAAAAATAGAGCGCTTCCATATTAAAAAGATTGAGAAGTTCGATGATTATAGAAAACTCAGATTTTCCTCGTTATTAAAGAATGGAAACAAGAAGTTCGAAAATAAAATAACAAGAAGTTCAACTTTTAAAAATAGAGTGCTTCAAAATTTCATAAAAAAGATTAAGAAAACAGAACCAGGAAGTCCATATTAAAAAGATGGAGAAGTTCGATGATTATAGAAAACTTAGATTTTCCTCATTATTAAATAATGTTAGCAAGAAGTTCAAAAATAAAATAACAAGAAGTTCAACGAAAATAACAAGATGGATGAAGAAAATTACAAACGAAAATACGTCACAGAAGTTCAACGTGAAAACATCAGGAAGTTCAACTACTACGCTGAATGAGTTTCAAATGAAAAACTTTTAAAATCGTCGCGAGTATGAAAAAATGATCAATAAGAGAAAGTTGCATGTTTACAGCAGCTTTCCATCGGTATATCACGTGCTCAAATTCCGGTGAATGGATGGAGAGCTACGAAAAGTGGATGGAGATCTACGAGCAAAAACAAACACGTGAAAAACAGAGTGAAGTTCAGGTAGACATGCCGAGAAGTTCAAGTTCTTCACACGGTGCATTTTTGAAGAATTCGTTTCGCGATAAAGGCAGAACGCATGATAACAAGAAGTTCAATCTTTAAAAATAGAGCGCTCCCATATTAAAAAGATGGAGAAGTTCGATGATTATAGAAAACTCAGATTTTCCTCGTTATTAAAGAATGGAAACAAGAAGTTCAAAAATAAAATAACAAGAAGTTCAACTTTTAAAAATAGAGTGCTTCAAAATTTCATAAAAAAAATTAAGAAAACAAAACCAGGAATTCCATATTAAAAAGATGGAGAAGTTCGATGATTATAGAAAACTTAGATTTTCCTCGTTATTAAATAATGGAAACAAGAAGTTCAAAAATAAAATAACAAGAAGTTCAACGAAAATAACAAGATGGATGAATTACAAACGAAAATATGTCACAGAAGTTCAATGTGAAAACAGCAGGAAGTTCAACTACTACGCTGAATGAATTTCAGATGAACTTTTAAAATCGTCGCGAGTATGAAAAAATGATCAATACGAGAAAGTTGCGTGTTTACAGCAGCTTTCCATCGGTATATCACGTGCTCAATTCCGATGAATGGATGGAGAGCTACGAGAAGTGGATGGAGATCTACGAGCAAAAACAAACACGTGAAAAACAGAGTGAAGTTCAGGTACACGTGACGAGAAGTTCAGGTACTTCCCGCAATGCATTTTTCACGAATCTGTTTCGCGATAAAGGCAGAACGAATGATCTCGCCATTTTCCAAATTACTTGAAAACAGCAGGGAATCACAGAAAACCATCAACATGAAAAAGTTTCGCATTTTCCTTAGCTTTTCAATGGTATATTATTTGCCCCATTCCGATAAAGTTTGTGGAAATTACAGCGAAAATATGTTTTTAGCCATTTTGAAAACTGACATAAAACAGTAAGGAATCGGGAGAAATAATATATACCAAAAAGTTTCGCATTTCCTCAAGCTTTCCAACGCCATATCATTTGTTGCATTCGGACATAGGGTTAAAAAATAGATCAAAAATACGAACTCGGTGAAACTTGTAACGTTTTCTAAATCACTTTTAAGCCGTTGAAAATTAGAAAAAACTTTCTACATGAAAAAGTAACGCATTTTCATAAGCTTTCCAACGCCATATCATGTGCCTCAATTGGTTTAGCCGTTTAGAAATGACATCGAAAATACGAACTCGGCTATTCGGTTTGTGAAATTTTACGATTTTCTAAATTACTCTTTAACCGTAGGAATTAGAGAAAACTTTCAACATGTGGAAGGAGCGGTTTTGCAGCAGCTTTCCAAAGCCATATTACTTGCCTCATTCTGATAAACGGTTTAGAAATGCGATCGAAATTAAGATTCACGTTTTTTGTGTGAAGAAAAAACGGTTTTCAAAACTGCTCTTAAACCACTTACATTTTGCGAAAAATTTAACTTGGGTCATGATACTCGTGTCCATAGCTTTCCAACGGTATATAGCAAGCTCTATTTGGGCAATGTTGCGGGAAGTTCAACCTAGCATAGGGGGAACTTCAGGTCAAACAACTCAGGCAGTAAAATCACAAAAAACGCGAGTTCTTCACGACCCGAGTGCAAAATCCGCCTATGAGCGAGATTCCTATCTAAAACGAGTATTTAGTTGCTAAAAATCGTTTGAAGATTACACTTACATCACATGGAACACGACTAATCAGAAAAACTCGCGGTAGAAGGCACGGTTGCGAAGATAGCCTGAAGGTCGGGTTCGTACAGAGAGAAGTTCAGGCGCGCGTACAAACAAAAATATGTCACAGAAGTTCAACGTGAAAACAGAATGAAGTTCAACTACTACGCTGAATGAATTTCAGATGAAAAACTTTTAAAATTGTTGCGAGTATGAAAAAATCATCAACACGGGAAAGTTGCATGTTTACAGCAGCTTTCCCTCGGTATATCACTTGCTCAATTCCGGTGAGTGGATGAAGAGCTAAGAGCAGTGGATAGAGATATACAAGCAAAAAAAAGCACGTGAAAAACAGAGTGAAGTTCAAGTACACGTGCCGAGAAGTTCAGGTTCTTCACGCGATGCATTTTCGAAGAATCAGTTTCGCGATAAAGGCAGAACGAATGATCTCGCCATTTTCACAATTACTTCAAAACAGCTAGGAATCAGAGAAAACCATCAACATGAAAAAGTTTCGCATTTTCCGTAGCTTTTCAGTGGTATATTATTTGCCCCATTTCGATAAAGTATGTAGAAATTATGCCAAAAATATGTTTTTAGCAATTTTCCAATTTGACTTAAAACTGTAAGGAATTAGGAGAAATAATATATACGAAAAAGTTTCGCATTTTCTCAAGCTTTCCAACGCCGTATTATTTGTTGCATTCGGCCATACAGTTAAAAAATTATCTCGCAAATACGAACTCGGTGGAACTTGTACCGTTTTTTGAATTACTTTTAAACCGTTCCAAATTAGAAAAAACTTTTAACATGAAAAAGTAGCGCATTTTCACAAGCTTTCCAATGCCATATCATTTGCCTCAAATGGATTAGCCGTTTGGAAATTACATTGAAAATACGAACTCGGCTGTTCGGTTTGTGAAATTTTACGATTTTCAAAATTACTCTTTATCCATAGGGAATTAGAGAAAACTTTAAACATGTGAAAGGAGCGGTTTTGCAGCAGCTTTCCAATGCTATATTATTTACCTCATTCCGATAAACGGTTTAGAAATGCGATCAAAAATACGATTCATGTTTTTTGTATGAAGAAAAAACGGTTTTCAAAACTGCTCTTATACCACTTACATTTTGCCAAAATTTAACTTGGATCATGATATTGGTGTCCATAGCTTTCCAACGGTATATCGCAAGCCCCATTTGGACACTTTTTAGCTGAAGTTCAACCCAGTACAGAGGGAAGTTCAGGCGCGTTACTCAGGCAGTTCAGGTTGTGATCAGAATATTATTCTGATCCCGTGATCATATTCACACATACACATGTATATACATATACAATTTCTCCTACATGTTGCCTTGGTGCCTTCGGAGCACGATGACAAGTGGTTCATGGGGGCGGTAGCGGGTAATAGTATTCTCCTTTGGGATCTATGACCTGGTCGAACAAAAATCCGGCTATTTCCTCTTGAAGTGCTAGTATGCGGTCCGCTGGTAGGAGCTTATCCCGCACCTCTCTGAACTATTAAGAAGGAGATCAATATGCATGTGTATTAGTTGTGTGACTAGATATTGATAATGGTGTGAATAGTGTTCTGACAAACGTACCCAGTCCTGTCTATCAGATCTGCTCCTTTCGGACGCCATCATGCGAATGTTCTCGCAAACGTAGAATGCACACAGATCATTCCCCGATGCCTGCTTCAGGGCCTTTACGAGAATGGAATTGAATCAGATAACGATTAATCAAGCATGATAATTAATTAATGATATTGAAACAAGAATTAAAGAGATGGTAGCTAGCTAGTACTACTTAATTACTTACCTTTGGTCGATGCCAAAACAACTTTTTTTCCCATTTGCCTGGAGTCACCTTGATGAACTTTGCCCATGCCCTGCTCGTCGGCAAAGAAAATTAATAAAGGGGTTATTAAATAGTTCATATCAGGAAATGACGAACTAATAATAGGCCGAGATATAGTTAATAATGATTGAAATTACCTGTTGACTATCCCCTTCACGATGGTGTAGTCTTTATCTTCTTTAAGTAGTGAGTCCAGTAATTCAACTCTTCCTTCCTCAACTTTAATGTCTAACAAGATCCAGTGCCAACTGCATGCGCACATGTTTGCATGTATTAATTAAGCGGGCATGTGCATAAAATTAATCAACTACCGTAAATCGTATATACTTAATTATTAACATCTAACTAGCTAGTAAGCAAAAACAGAATTTGTATTACAAGACAGTGTGACTCACATGAAGTTGTAAGGAACTAGTATATCTTCATTGGTATTGAGTTGCTTCAAGAACTCTAGTATGCTTTCCTCTACACTTGCTTGATAAACTGGAAGATTTCATGTGTACTCATTAATCGTATTTGGGTCAATGAACCCAATGCCATAGCGTCCAGATTTTTTCATTTCATACATCTTCATCCTGCATATAATACCACAGAAAAGAATATAGTGAGGATAATTACATGTAATGATTGACCAAAATTATCACTACATAGCTAGCTTGAGACTTAAATTACAGAAAGAAATCACTTACAGACAATAGCAACTGACGATAGACTTGTCGAGTGTGTCTTGATTGTATAACTGAAATAGTTCTGAATACTCAACGGCTAGAGCTTTCCCATGGTAGTAATGCTCACGCTTGACATTCACCATGAGGGAATCTCGATTGGAAATCTTGGTAATGTTCATGTACCATTGATGCAATTCATACATTCTCGTTGGGAGGTTCTTGACCTTGTCTGGCTCGACCAAAGGTTGGCCCCAGACATATTTCCGTTTTATTTCCACCTCTCTAAGCGGAGACATGGGCTCAATTTCGAGGAGTTGTCCAACAAAGATCTTGAGCATTTCAGCCTGCATTATATGCTCCTCCATTATTACCACATCGCCTAGCTGGGGAACTTTAACGGTTTTCCCACAGTAATATTGGGCGCGCGGCCTCCTCTCATGTGTTGGTGGCACAACAAGCAGGGGGATCGATTGCGTCGCCTGTTCTCCTAGCTGGGGAACGGTTTTCCCGCATTTTTTGCCCGCTGCTTGTTGGCTCGAGCTCGAGCTCGCTTCCTTCTTTAGCCGTTTTCGATGTAGCTTCCTGATTTGGTGCTCATAGTCCGAGTCAACAGGCTTGGGAACTGGTGCTCATACTTTCTTATGGTTACCACGATTACCTCTTTTCCACTATCAACCACACAATGTATAACACATTATGCTACCCATTGTGTCACTTTACCACACTTACGAAAATAGTGACAATACTATTACTTACTCCTTACCACAATTGCCACTTTTCCACCTTTACACCGTTGCCACACAATATGTAATACGGTTGCATCGCATCAGCTATCACAACGCTTACCACTTTCCCACCGTTGCATCGCATCAGCTATCACAGTAGATCACGATTACCATGCTTACTCTACTACTTTCTCGCGATTATCATGCTTACACTTTTCCTTTGTTACCATGATTACCGCTTCCCATCATCGTCACATATTAGATAGCACGGTGTAGTACTTACTCCGTTGCCGTTGTCACTCCCACCACTTTCTGACTGGTGCCACATAGTAGATAGAAAAATATTACTTTGTCGCTCTTACCACTTTCTATGTCGACGGCATCATCCTCATGGCATCGTCCACCGCCCTGCTTCACCGGATTGTCTCGTAGCTTACTCCCGTCGTCGCCCTCAAGGATTTGGGGGCGCTGCACTTCTTCCTCGGCATCCAGGTGTGGCGCACTCTGGCTGTCTTCTTTCTCCATCAACATCACTAGGCGGAGGACCTGCTACACCACGCCGGCTTGACCAGACCAACTGCCGGCCCACCTCGACGCCGTTGGACACGAAGCCGAAGCTCTCCACTTCCGATGGCGAGCTTGCTCCCGATGCCACCGAGTACCGGAGTCTTAATGGCGCTCTGCAGTAGCTTACGTTGACGCAACTAGACCTCACCTATGCCATGCAGCAGGTTTGCCTGCACATGCACGCGCCCAGGCAACCTCTTTTTCTTGTGTTCTATTAGGCAAGTTGTTGGACTGTGTCGTGACTTCTCGTTGCCGCATCCCCTTCCGGAAGGCTCAATTGACCCGGCTTGTTTGTACATGCACGCAACTGAACATTGCTTGGGAGTTTCAGAATTTTTTACTAGCCCATGCATTGGCAGTCATATATTTGTCTGAAATTCCTTGTTGTTCTCCCAACAAGAACATGGAATCAGGGGTGACGCAATGGAGGCGACACACACATCGGTGATGCATGCACACAGCTTCACACTGATTATCATTTTTCCTATTGTTTGTTCGGGAAAGAGACCACCGTTGGAGGTGGTTAGCGGTCTCCTCTGCATGGTGGAGGGTGGCTACTTGGCGGTGATGTTGCAGTACCCTAATCCATGGGTCTAGCCTCAAATCTGGCGGAAGGAGAGGCCAGGTGCCACCCGATTATCCACCATTCATGCATGCTAGCGCTTGTGCATTACAATGCGGCATGGATTTTTGGCACAAAACAATACAATTTATCATTGAACAACATGCTCCTCCTCGATTGCACTACCATCAACCATGACAAGGTCGTAGCTCGGTTCGTCTTCCAATGCATCGATGCCGCGCTCATGCACTGCATCGCGTGTATCACGTCCCGCCTGCTTCATGGGCATTAATGAATTTTATCTATCGACCACAAAACCCTCGTTAAAGCCATTTTGTTTCTCTTCTACATTAGTGCAGCCTACCAAATTGATATATGCACTATCACCCTGGATATTAGTATTTTACGTGTATACATCGTGAAATACACTCAAGGTCATTGCCGCGATAGATGTTAGGAGCCAGATATATTTGTATCTACATCCAGCTGCATGCATGGTGTGGAACTAGCAAAAAGAACGACAATTGAGCATGAATTTCAACAAAGGGCCAACAAATAATAGAGTGAACCAATTTAGAAAAAGATACCTATTTTTCATCAACAAGTGATCATGGCTGTTCCCTGCAAAAAACAGATCACAGTTGCTGCACTGATATGTACTCGACCATTTTTACTTGCATATATCTCATTACTCAGATCAGATGGTTCTTATATTTGTGCTAAACATAGAAATAGTTACTTCTCACATGTCTAAGGAAAATATCAAAGCACGTAAATAAATAATAGGCATTTTTTT
>NW_024111421.1:0-8145 GCF_003073215.2 Triticum urartu | reverse complement strand
TTCTGTTTTCAATGCATAGTTTGCTTGTTTTCTAGTTTCCATGGCTTATATTGCTCAATATAAATTTTGGAAATGATATGCTACAGTAGGAATTGTGTGATAACAATTATTAATCTTGTCTTTGACAGTACCAAAAGTGAAATGGTTTGCTCTTTATCATACTAACCTATCTCACAAAAGATCCGTTAAGTTTTGTGTGATTGAAGTTTTCAAGTGTTGTGTGAGATGTCTATATGAGGAGAATAAAGAGTGAAAAGACCCTAATATTGGGGATTCCCAAGGCACCCCAAGGTAATATTCAAGGAAGATCTAAGCAACTAAGCTTGGGGATGCCCCAGAAGGCATCACTACAGGAATCAGCTATTTTGCCGTCTGCCACGGCGGACGGCAAAGAACTGGCTGATGGCAAATTTGGTCTTTGCCATCAGCCAGTTCTTTGCCGTCTGCTTTTTGGAAGCTGATAGCAAAGAGCTTCTTTGCCGTCTGCTAGCGGGCGGGCAAGAACTGGCAGGTGGCCAAGGAGCTGGTTTTTGCCGTCTGCTAGCGGACGGCAAAGAACTGGCAGATGGCAAAGTAGCTGATTCCAGTAGTGTTAATGGTAATTAATACTCATGTGATCTTGATCATGAATATGCTTTGTGAGTAGTTACGTTTGTTCCTGAGGACATGTGAGAAGTCTTGTTATAAGTAATCATGTGAATTTGGTATTCGTTCGATATTTTGATGAGATGTATGTTTTCTTTCCTCTAGTGGTGTTATGTGAACATCGACTACATGACACTTCACCAATGTTTGGGCCTAGGGGAAGGCATTGGGAAGTAATAAGTAGATGCTGGGTTGCTAGAGTGACAGAAGCTTAAACCCTAGTTTTTGCGTTGCTTCGTAAGGGGCTGATTTGGACCCATATGTTTCATGCTATGGTTAGATTAATCTTAATTCTTCTTTCGTAGTTGCAGCTGATTGCGAGAGGGTTAATCATAAGTGGAAGGCTTGTCCAAGGAAGGGCAGCACCCAAGCACCGGTCTACCCACATATCAAATTATCAAAGTAACGAATACGAACCATATGAGCATGAAGAAAACTAGTTTGACAACAATTCACATGTGTCCCCGGGAGCGCTTTGCTTTATATAAGAGTTCGTCTAGATTTGTCCTTTGCTACAAAAAGGATTGGGCCACCTTGATGCACCTTGTTTACTTTTGTTACTTGTTACCCGTTACGAATTATCTTATCACACAACTATCTGTTACCGATAATTTCAGTGCTTGTAGAGAATACCTTGCTGAAAACTGCTTGTCATTTCCTTCTGCTCCTCACTGGGTTCGACACTCTTACTTATCGAAAGGACTACGATAGATCCCCTATACTTGTGGGTCATTAGTCGCCAAGTTAGGGTACGAACTCGACCCCTTTGTGCTTTCTCTTAATCCGATTCTTGCACAAATATCATTGCCATTATTCTTACCATGAATGAGATCAATCTATCCACTGAAAATCCCATTAGAATAGATTTGATGCAAAAACTTAGGGTTAGATTTCCGTCGAACTCATCTTGGACCGACCGATCTAAATATTTTGGTCTCACCGATTTGGCCCCGGCCATTGCACATGTACTACTCGGTCTGACCGAAGTGTACGAATCGGTGTGACCGAGTTCACTTTCACTATGAACCCCTAGCATCTCGAAGTCACCGAACTGCATTTCGGTCTGACCAAAATTGTATGTTTAGATTCTAAAGTTGCTTCGGTGTCACCGAGTTTGACATATCGGTAGCTCCGAAATGCTTTCTGTAGAAAACTAAAATTAAGTTTTTGTCTCGACTTTTTGCAAATAGCATGCTTTGTGATGCTCATCCACTCTACCTATACCTATCTATTCAGAGGGTTAGTGTTAGAGATGCCAGACGACAGTGATAGTCAGAACAGGTCAGAGGAGCAGGTGAATCTTAGTGAGGGCACTAGTCCCTCTAACAACAACTATGATGAAGGTAGCAGAAGCACCCCAAGCAATTTGCCTAAGGCTGTAACAAGTACAAGGAATAAGAGAACCTCAGATTCAAAAGATGAGGACTTTGTTGTTGATGAGGAGGTCACCTCAAAGAAGAAGGTGCTCAAGAAGGAATAAGTTGCTGCTGCCATCAAGCCTGGTATGCATAAGAAGGCTCCTGCCAAGAGGAAGCCAATGTCAAAAGCCAGAGCCTCCACTCTAGAAACCATGGAACCAAGAGAGGAAGAGGATGCTGGAGGAAAGAAAAGGAAGGCAAGAGTCAAGAAGACTATGGCCAGAGTTATTGGGAAACCTTCCATGATGAGAGAATCAAATGAGGAAGAGGAGGAGGAAGAGCCAGCTGCACCACCTCCAAAGTCTCAGAAGCTCATGGGAGATGCTATCAAGTCTGGGGCTGCTCCATCTAAGCCCAAGACAACCCCCAAGCCTCCAACTCAAGCTCAAGCCCCAAAACCTTCTGCACCCAAGAGATCGACTAGGAACATTTCAGCTGCAGAGAAGAACAAGGACCCATTGCCTAAAGTTCAAGAGGATGAGGAGCAGCAAGTGCTCAGAAAATTGAAGCCAGATATTCCTGATCACAATGATGATCATCTAGTTGCTGAGAGTATGAAGCTGAGAAAGGATGTAGGTCTCAGATTGTGGAGACGGATTGATCCATACGCTATAAGGAGGAGAAATGTTGTTGATTATTGCTTTCACACCAAAAACAACAAGATTTCTATGAGACGGTGTTGTTGGACAAGAAGCCCATTGTCAGTGACATGAGATGGGTTGATTGGACATACATTGAGGACAATGAGGATTACTTCCCAGGAGTTCATGAGAGTTTCAGAATGGACGGTGTTGACACTTTTGTTGGACAAAAGTTGACAAAATGGAACGATGAAATGATTATGCAATTCTATTCGACTGCTCATTTCTATCCAGATGGCAAGATAGTCTGGATGACAGAAGGCACAAGGTATCCATCATCAATTGCTGAATGGGCCTAGTTGATCAGTACCCCTGAGGAAGCTGAAGATGACATAGATGTGTATGCCAAGACCAGGAAGGATCACAACTCTATGGCTCACATGTACAAGAAAATTCCTGATGATGCATTGGAAACTCACAAGTTTGGATCCATCTATTATCTGTTGTCAGGTCTAACCACGATGAACAATATATTGAGGCACACCTTGTTGCCCAAGTCAGGAGATGATAGAATGATCCGTGGTCACTCGATCAACCTGCTTCATATGTTTGGTGTGCCAGAGAAGTTGAAGGTGGTGAGTTTGATTGTTGAAACTGTGAAGAGAACTGCAGCTGATCAGAAAAGATCATGTGGATATGCCCCTCACATCCAGACGCTAATCAACTCCAAGATGGGGACAGGGACATATCTTCTTGACAGAGAGCATCTTCCCCTAAGGCCAGAATTTGAGGACAACGTGGTTGTCATGGATGCGTCACATCCTACTTCAGTAGAAGCTGAGGAGAAGAGAGAGAGAAAGTAAAGACAGCAAAGACTTCAACAATGTCAGATGCTTCAGTTGTCAATCTCAAGACCAAGCAAGATCAACTCAGTTATCTACTTGAGGCAACCGTGAGAATAGAGAAAGGACTAGCCACCCTGACTCAAAATCAAGAGAGTCTTGAGAGGATCTTTGAGACTAAACTTCATGATCTAGATGTGAAGGTCACCGAGATTCAGACCACTGTTGAGAAGCTACAAGAAGAGACTGAAGACAGGAGTGACGCTCCACCGACGCCGCAGACGCGCACACAGCCTACTGTGAGAGTCCGCGGGCAAGGGAGAGGGCGACGGCATCAGAGGTGGCCACATAGTCCTCCTGCTGCCGCCAGGGTTGCTGACGGTGCACGATGAGGATGAGCGGCTCCTCGCAGCTGTCTACCGCCGCTCATTTGCGACAGCAGAGACGGATGCCCACCGGCTCCATTGAAAAAATGCGAAGACGCTTCAGCTAGGTCTAGAGTAGTCTGCACATAGGTAGGGGAGAGGCCAGCGGCGGAGGCGAGAGCAGCGAAGCTCAAGAGGCAAGAGAACCGCGTCGTCCAGAGGAATGAACCACTTCATCGGCTCCTCCTTGTCCACTGGCTCCATTGAGAAAATGCGAAGACGCTTCAGCTTGGTCTGGAGTAGTCCGCACATAGGCAACGGAGAGGCCAGCGGCGGAGGCGAGAGCAGCGAAGCTCAAGAGACGGATGCCCACCGGCTCCATTGAAAAAATGCGAAGACGCTTCAGCTAGGTCTGGAGTAGTCCACACATAGGCAGCGGAGAGGCTAGCGGCAGAGGCGAGAGCAGCGAAGCTCAAGAGGCAAGAGAACCGTGTCGTCCAGAGGAATGAACCACTTCATCGACTCCTCCTTGTCCTCCTCCACGTCACTGGAGGCTCCGATGATGGCTCCGACGACACCCTCCCGCACCCCACCCTGCTCCTGTCGCCGACGCCTACAACAGAGCTGGTAACCGAAAGGGTGATGGGACAGCGAGGAAGTGGTGAAGAAGCTCGACCCTCTCTCCATCTGTATTTTCGTTCTTAGTAATTCTAGTTTAGAACATATGTCTGTCGGCTGAACTGTGGTGCTATTTTGGTCTATGTTCGGATTTTGCGGATTTCTATCTGCCGGTTTATATGTCTGTTTGTTGAATGTCTATTTGTTTCGTTGATGATCTAAGTAGTTTAATTTCATGTTGCATGCTTACTATGAATTTGGTGTATCAGATATAAGGTACACTACTGTGGACGTAGAGATTTAAAAATTGATCGGGCACATCCGCGAACGTATGATTTGGTATGCATGACCGTAGATGCTCTTACAATCAATACGGCTTGTTATCATCTCAGTGAAGTGAAGGGCGTGGACTCTGATGACTAGAGGGGTCGTGGGGCTGAGCACCCCCTCTTGGGTTCTCCTTGTGCATGTGGTTTGGAGACTTCAGACTGATCTTGTACTTTGATTTCCCTCTATCAGTGAAATGATACGCAACACGTGTGTATTCGTGAAAAATAAAAAGAAGGAGGGATCGTATCAGAGCTCTGGCCACAACACAAAGCATTATCCCTGTTTCTTTCAACAATAGCTGTATAGGCGGACAACATCACACCACTCACACACACTCACAATACAATACAATACAACACAATACTGATAGGGTACTGCTACACACAACGTCCCTGATGACATGAGACTGCTGAACAGCAATTCAGCACGCGTTGGGCCTGAACCTGACGACACCCTGGCTGACATCGTAGAGCACCTCAAAGGTACGCTGCTGCACATTGCCGATAATGCCGTGCATACCGTCATTGTCTGTAGGCGCGAACGCGAGGCAGTTCTCCAGCATGATACCGTTGGCATCGAGGTAGACAACAGCGCCCCCGTCCAATACCAGCACGACGGACGGTATCATGACTTTCTCCTGGCCAGCCAAGTCAAAGCACGTGTCCATGAGGCTCCTCGGCGGCGCAGCAGGGTACTGCGTCATGTTGGCCTTGAACGCTGACGAGAGCGCCTGGTACGCCGTTGGTGGTAGCCGCGTGACGACGGTGTCGGAGTCCATGAACGTCCCGGCGGAGAAGACGGTGGGTGGTAGGCTGAGTTGATTTCCGGCCACGATTATGCCCTGGAGGACGACGAAGTAGAACGTCGCCTCCGCTTTGGATCTTACCATCCGGGTCGTCACGAATCCCGACGTGTTGCTGGGCGCACCGAGAGTCAGGAAACCGAAGAGGAACGGGCTAGGCGGCAAGCAGTATGAGAAGGCGTTCCCAAACGTTGCCGCCGTCTGCGACACGAGGGATTGTGCTTTGCCGCCTAGCCCCATGAGCCCGTCGGTTAGGTCATCGAACCCCGTCTCGTCGTGGCTGCACCCAAACTGGAAGCGGAAAGGTGCAACAGCACCCGGGAGTCCCGGCACCATTTTATTTGGTGCGTACAACGACGCCAAGATTCGTGTTTTGGAGACTGTAGTAGCAGGCCATTTACCGTGTCAGGCTAATTAGGCAGGCAATTTGCAGACACTGCAGCAGAGAGAGTAGGTATGGGTGTAGGGCACTGACCAGCTTTGTCAGTCTATTTCGCTCATCTAATAGGGTCGCAGGTAGGCAATAGGTGCATGCAATAGGTGCCCTAGCCTGTATGGCGACATGCATGACATAACGGTCACTGTTCATGAGTGTGACGCATGCAGCAGGCTTATCCTGCATGGTCGTTTTGTGCTGCAATATTCATGAGAGCTCATAGCAGCCTAAGGCCTCATTTGGTTTGGAGGAATTTCATAGGAATTCTAGAGGATATGATTTTTATAGGAATTATTTTTCTTTAGAGCCCTTTGGTTCATAGGAATAGATTTCTATTCCTACATAGGATTGGTTACTATCCTCCACATTTCATATGAAAATAAAAATGAGCCTAGACTCAATGAAAAAATTCATTTGGTGTCAACCAAATGACATCTCATTTTCTATTCCTACTCATAGGATTTAGGATACATGCCATCTTATTTTCTACAAGATTTCTATTTTTACGATAATCCTATCCTATGAACCAAAAAAGACCTAACAAGTTACTTTTTGCTCTAAAAAAGTTACTTTTTGATAGCAATATATATATACGGCTGTTGACCGTGATGGGTCATGGTGGAACCAGAAAGCAGAAACGAAACATTTTCGATGGCACGCGTGACTTTGAACAGTGGATTCAGTAAATACCAACCCTTGTCAAGCGAAGAGCAGAGTATGAATCACGGGCCGACATGT
This sequence comes from Triticum urartu, assembly GCF_003073215.2. Taxonomy (NCBI): domain Eukaryota; kingdom Viridiplantae; phylum Streptophyta; class Magnoliopsida; order Poales; family Poaceae; genus Triticum; species Triticum urartu. Next base: position 1,370 of record NW_024111421.1, on the reverse strand, counting down.
CCAATCGGCGGACTGGAAAGTGACAAAAGAATCTGCCTAAAATGTTACAGTGCCCTACAAAACCCAGTTCGCTCAGTTACTGTTTGAATAGGCCTGCTAAACCAAGTAGTAATGTAGTGCGTGGCATAGATTCCTAGGTCCAGACCGGGGGTGCCGGGGCACCCGGGTCTTGAAAATCCACTCTCAACTGGAAGTTGCTGACGACTGTCGCCGAGCCTGAGCCCGAGCCCGCTAGCGCCAGCGTGTCGGAGCCGTATGTCCCACCGGTGCTCGAGCCGTCGCTGTAGTGTACCAAGTACTGGCAGTCGGAGCTCATGCAGCCGTTTCCCTCCTCTCCGAGCTGCGAGCATTCCGCGGAGCTGCAGGAGATCGCCGCGTAGGTGGTCGACTTGCTGGGGTCGTAGCCGCCCGAGGTGCGCCAGTGCACCCATGACACATTGCTGGCTGTGTCCAGGATCACGGTTTACTGAACCGCCGGGGAGCCGAGGCCGACGGTGATCACATACTCCAGGGTGCCCACGGTGTATCCCAGTTCAGTCGGCACGCTGACCTCAGATTGCTGGATACCGTCGAGGCGGCGCTGGACGTAGGCGGCTCGAACCTTGTCGCGGCGGAGCAGATCCTCCAACGTAGGCGCCTCCTTGGTGGGCAGCGGCGAGCACGGACCGTGCCTGTGGTTCAAGGCAACCGTGGCTCCACCTCTACTGGACGACGATGGAATCATTGGGAAATAAACGCAAGGACGGAAGGAACAAATCGTGAATAAGTTGCAGAAAGCTACGACGATTCGTCCAAACTGGTACTGATCAGTAGTTGTAGGACATACCTTTGGGCTCGGAGCAGACAGCTTGAGGCTTCACTAGTAGAAAACATGGCTTTGGTTCAGGTCGGGTTAGCCCATTAGTCCTGGTTCAGTCAGAACCGGGACCAATGGGGGCATTGGTCCCGGTTCGTGAGCCCAGGGGGCCGGCCGGGCCACGTGGGCCATTGGTTCATATATGTTCATATATGCAAAAGTTCTATATGAATGTGGCTATATGTATGTTCATGGAAAATAATTTTGCTCGATAATCTTTTTGTTCACGATGTTCATATAATTTTTTTCATGTATGTATGAATGTCGATATGAATTGTACCTATGATGTTTTTTTATTCATAGATGAATATGTATGTGGCTATGTATGTGTATGTGGCTATGTGAATATGCAAAGAAGAGGAGATGAAGAAGATGGTATATTTTCTTATTCGTGGGTGTGTCGAGAGGGTCGTCGATAACTTTAGTACATTTTAGGTAATTTTCATTTTAAGTCATTTTAGGTCGTGGGTGTGTCGAGAGGGCGGCCGAGGGGTCGAGGGTCGTCGAACATGAG
>NW_024111420.1:0-14619 GCF_003073215.2 Triticum urartu | reverse complement strand
CTCCCTCCATCTATGATCACGCGAACAGAACGTTCCTTCACAACTCCCTTTGTATGGAACAAATTATGCCTCCGATTTTGCTTAGCTTGTGTAACCTGCACAGTCAAAACACGTTGAGCAACTAAACATTCATACCTGTCAGCATCTTCAGCAGCCACGTATTGCGTCTCATGATTAGAATCCTGTCCACCATGTTCTTCATGTGTAATAAGAGCCAAAGTCTCCTCATCATAGTCACTAGCGGACTCATGCCCACCATCCTCAGTAGCAATCATCACACGCTGAGATTGGCATTCTCTCGCAAAATGTTCTCTTCCATTACAACAACGACAAATAATATCACTTGTGTGCCCTGTTGATGCCATGGAAGAAGAAGAGCTCTGCGCAGGCCCGGCAGGTGTGCTCTTGGCAGATAGTGGTGGTTGTGCCTGCTTTCTTGTATCACGGCTGGAGGTGGCACCTAATGGAGGTGCTGGTGGAGTGGAAGTAGAGGATGCAGGTGGTGTCCATGATGAAGATCAGCCTACAGAAAATTTAGTTCGCGCCAATTCCTGTCGATCATGCACTTCACGTTCAACTTTACAAGCAAGATGGAATAAACGAGTGATATTAGTATACTCCTTATACTCTAGAATGGTCTGAATCTCTCTATTTAATCCACCCATAAAACGTGCAAGCATAGCTTCATTCTCCTCAACAATACCACATCTAATCATGCCAGTTTGTAATTCCTGATTATATTCTTCTACAGAATTTTTTCCTTGTCTTAAACGCTGCAATTTTTGAAGTAATTCACACTGATAATATGGTGGAACCCAACGAGTACGCATAGCAGTTTTCAAAGCAGCCCAAGTAGTTGGAATAGGATATACTCTACAATGTTCAGACCACCAAACACATGAAAAGCTAGTGAAAGCACAAACAGCAGTAGGAACACGTCTCTCCTCAGGGTATTGTAAACATGTAAATCGTTGTTCAGTTTCTAACTCCCAAGTAACCACCCTCAAATAGTGAAATATTCAATTTTAGTTTAGCAAGATGGTCATGTACCTCAGGTGGTGGTGCAGCCCTACCCTTGCGATGATATGCATGAGGACGAACTGGTGGTGGTGGTGCTGGTGGTTGCACGTAGTTCTGATTTTGGTCAACCTCATCCTCGTAATGGTCCTCCACCTCTACAGTAGTAGAAGGAGCGGCAGAAGCATCAACAGCAGCACTAGAATTTTGCCCAGGGTCAATGGGAACGCGCTGTGCTCGTCCCACTTGATTTGGAAAGCGACGTTGTTGTTGTTGTTGTAGAGGTGCGTTAGGGGCAACCGGTGGTGGGGGTGGAAGACGCGCGAGCAATTCATTAAACTTGTTATCGAGCTTTGTTTCGAACGTCTTCTCCATGCCATCTATCTTCTGCATGGCCTCTTCAAATCTGTTTAGCACATCTTGCACCTGTCCACTCATCATTTGCTGAAATTTATCTTGCAACTCCTTATTCGTCATGTTCTCCCAGCCAGTCTTGTCGGCTTGTGATCCTGACATGGTTAGCAGCAATAGAAACACACAAGAATATGATCCTACAGACTACTAACAAGAGGTGGTGGTGGATGTCACAAATCCGTCAAGCAAATCTCAAATTCTTACCGTTCTTACCCAGCAGCAGGCGGTGATCAGCAACCGTTGTAGTAAAAACTCTCAATGCTTGGATAGAGCGATTACCAGGGAGAGTCAAACGCACGACGTAGATGTATGTGGAGCTGGGAAGGCTTATAATATGGTAGCAAAAAGGATTAGCAATAATCAATTCAGAGATGCAAAGTTGAATAAACGCTCAACGACGGTACTGTGCTGGTCCTAGGCTAGACCGTCCTAGAGATGCAAGCCTAGAACACTAACAAAAACACGGCGCTGCACGTAAACAAGGGAGGAGCATGCTCTGAATTTTTTTTTCTTTTTTTTCACTTTTTGCACTTTTTTTCCTCTTTTTTTTGCTCCGCAACAAATTTTTTTCGAAAAAGTCTACAAATGGTCTAAAAACTGCCTAGCCAGAATTTTTCCAAACTTAGTTTTTTTTTGAGTTTGGAACTATTTTTCTTCTGCGGATGGCTCGAAAGTTGGGGAGTCCTACTCTGTCACGACTCGGAGTATCGCGTGATCTGGAACTCGAAAATAAAGCAACAAATACTGGACTCGGACTAGGACTGGTAGCGGAGATGAATCTGGTGGAAACTCGGACTGGTGGCGGATATATGTAGGATGGTGGAACTCAGACTGGTGGCGAATCGGTGATGGATGTGGACTCGTATTATCGTGATGGCAGTGGATATGCGGAATATGGCAGCGGTGATGATGATGGCGGTATATGGCAGCAGTGATGACGATGGTGGTATATGGAAGCGGTGATGATGATGATGCGACGACAGCATGACTACTTGTGAACAGAACTCGAAACTCTAAAGGACTAGACACTAAGACCAGCAACCAGACACGACGATGCAACCGCAAGTTCAACATAGCAAATATAGAAAAGATTATGCAAAGGCTCAGATTGGTTCGGATAGGATGAACTAACCCTAATTTTTTTGGCTTTTTCGTGGATTATAGGTATGAAGAACAGACTCGATCTAAACTACGAAAAACTGTAAAATCTCACCGAGCAACCTAGAAATCTGATACCACTTGATAGAGGCAAAGGTGTCCCGTCTTTTGATGAGATGGTGGCTATCGTTTTGGAGGAAGTCGACTTTGACGATCCGACTACGAACGTGCGAGGACGACGCACCTTAGCAATCGCTAAACCAACTCCGAGAGGTTATGGACCACGCCGAAGCACGATCAACCTAACCACGAAGGTCTGTTTCCTACAGGCAAACGAAGAACAAGCAAGAAACTGAGATTGCAATCTGGATATTGTGAATATAAGATGAAAGCTTTATTGATCAAGGTGGGGTTCTGTGACGCCTTTGTCTGGTCGTTGAACACAAACGAAGTACGCGAAGTTGCAGCTATGGCGAACTTTAATCTAAACAAAACCCAAAGTCTAAACGATGCCCTAAGGGCTGTATATATGGAGGAGAGAGGGGGAATTTCGTGGCCCTTGGTGGAGGGGTCCGAAACCAACCCTAACTCTTGTTTCCCCACACATACGGACTCTAAAAACAGCCTATACTTAAGTACTTCGAAAATACATGGGCCTGGCCCAATAATAAGTTGACGCAGCACCTAGAATAGCCTTTGGACGAAATTTATGAAGTGGCATCTTGTATATTTTGTCCAAGGCTTCATGCACTCATTATGGTGGCTTCAAAGTCCTGGAATCATCACTTGTAACTCTGTTCTTGTTCCCCTTGCACGTGCTATCATCTCCATGCTTGAACTTGCTCCAAGGTTCATCTTTCTTGTCCAAGCTAGGCCCTTCATTTGTAGGCAAATCAAATGTATCCAATTTAGGCAGCATCATATTCTAAAGAACATTCGAATCGTTACCAAGAAACAAAAGTACCTGATAATTCAATTGGCGTGCGCGAGCTCTAGTAATTGGTCCAGTATGTATAATAGCAGGGGATGTGGGTGTAACAATGGTATTCATGTCCTCATCACTCGGTCCGAGTCCCGGGCGGCTCGCGAGGAGATCAAGCAAGCCGAACAGATAGCGGCTAGTAACCCTTTTCTTTTACAGAGTATATTCGGCGGTCGAAGATATGCTTTGCTAAATCGACTATGGAGTGCTCCAGACGCTTTTGCGGATCTCCCGAGGAGTGCTGCCGACACCGCCAAGTATTTTCAGGCCCAAGAAGGGAACGCGACGGAGAAGCTCTTCTGGTCGCAGTACCTGGCACCAGAGCGACCAGCGCTGCTGAATAATCAGATGATGCAGCTGGCAGAGCTACATAGGATGCCCGGTTTGGCTGATAGAGGCGAGGGTCCCGATCTTTCAATGAGATGATAATTATTGATTTGGTGGAGATGACTTTGACGATCCGACTACAAACGTGCACGATGTTGCGCCTTAGCAATCGCTAAACCAACTCCGAGAGGTTATTGACCACGCTGGAGCATGATCAACCTGACCACGAAGGTCTATTCCTCCAAGCAATCAAAGAACAAGCAAGAATATGATTAAGCATTCTGAATATTGCGAGTATGGATGAAGTATTGATAAAAGTGGGGTTTCATAAGCGGTCTTGGTCTGGTCGTTGGACACAAACGAAGTACACGAAGTTGCAACGATGGCTAACTTTTAACTAAATAAAACCCCATTCTAAACGATGCCTTAAGGTCTATATTTATAGGGAAAAGAGAGAGGATTTTGTCCACCCTTGGCAAGGTGGGACTAAAACACCTCCTAAGTCGTTTCCCCTACAATATGGACTCTAAAAATAGATTACATGGGCCTGGCCCAAAATAAGGTGGCGCAACACCAATAATAAGCTATGGACGAAATTTCTGAAAGGCCATATTTTATATTTCGTCCATCTTCTTGTATGTCATCATGGTGGCTTCAAAGTCCAGAAATCTCCACTTGAACCTCCGTTCTTGTTCTCTTCGCACACACCTTCATCTCTGTGCTTGACCATACTCCAATGTTCAACCTTCTTTTCCGTGCTAGGCCCTTCAATAGCAAGCAACACAAATGTATCTAAGTTAGGTAGCATCATATTCTCATGAACACTAGAAACATTATCAAGAAACGAAAGTACCTGATAATTTAATTGGCGTATCTGAGCTCTAGCAACTATTCCAAGATGTAAAACAGCAGGGGATATGGGTGTACCTGTGGTAGCCATGTCCTCATCATCCTCCCCTTCTTGAAAACAAAGCCGTCCTTGCCGTTGCTGAATCTGAAATCTGGCTAACAAAAGGGACAAGGTGTACACGCTGTATATGTATATGTCATCCATTTTCACTGATCTTAGTTGGGGCACATGTGACAAAGCCAATATATTATCACAAGAGGTCAAAGGCATGAAAATATTGCAACTCAGTTTGCACATATAAGTGAAGCTCTTATTCATATCAAAAGACTGACAATGCTTATCATTGTACCATCCCAACATTGATGAACCATCACCAAGATTAAAGGTCATATCAAAATGATTAAACATTGGCACAATTATTTTGAAACGTATTTGATCCAAATCTGATTTATTCCCTGATTCACTTGATTCTTTTGCATCGATAGTTAATTCAATGGGTTCACTCAAAATTGTTTGATCACATGGTAAAGTCAAATCATGAACATAGTCTTCTAAAATAGCTGGTGTGATCATAGTAGTGGGTAGCTCATCCAATGGTTCATTGAAATTGACAACGCATTCATCATACTCATGTGGAGGTGGAAGATTAGTACCTTTGTCATTCCCTCCTATGATCAACTCAGATGATGTAGGCACTCTCGGTGATGATGTGTCACATGGTGGAGGTGATGTAGTCCTCGCAACAACAGATGCGGTTGTCATAGTATGCCTAGTAGTTGAAGGGACAATCATATCAACTCGTGGAATGTGCATCTCGCACTTGTTCTCCTTGTGGGCAACACGTCGTTTTATTTCCTGTTCAGCTTTGCAAGCAAGATGAAACAAATGGTCCATAAGATAACACTCTTCATGAATTAGTATCTCCTGAATGTGACAATTTAACCCTCCCCAAAATCTATCCATAAAATCTTCTTCAGTTTCTACTAAAGAGGAATGCAGCAAGGTAGTTTGTAAAGTATCATAATATGTCGTTACGGTGTCACTATCTTGTTTTAAATGTTGCAACTTTTTAATCATATCACAAGTATAATAAGCGGGAACGAATGTATGTCGCATGGCAAGTTTCAAATCATCCCAAGTAGTAGGTATATCATTAGGGTGTAACCGACAATATTCACTCCACCAAACTATAGCATAACCAGTGAAAGAACCAACCGCAACCTTAACTTTTTTATGGTCATAAAAATTATTGGAAGCAAATATATTAGTTATGTCAAACTCCCATTCAATATATAAAGCAGGTCTAAAACGGCCATTAAATGGTGGTATAAAAACATTAACCTGATCATGTGCATTTGGATGTTTGTGCACCTCTCGTGATGGTTGTGGTATTTGCATAGGTGATGGCACATCGCCCATGATCGACAAACCCCATGAATTGACTCTAGATCCTGTCATGATTAGTAGAAACAAGAAACAAAATCCAAAAATAATGTTCCTATGAACTACTCGGAAATGATGGTAAAACGCTCACAGTATAGCAAATCAAAGTCTTACAAGTTCTTACCATGCAGCAGGTGGTGACCGGCAACCAACGGTGTCAAATAACTCCAAGAGTTGGGTAAAGCGATTGCCAGGTGAACGTATGTATGCACGATGTAGAAATATGTGGAGCTGGTTTGGCTTTATATATGTGGGAAAATGCTATAACCACGTTAATTAATGCAAGCTGAAAATTCGTTCAAAGTGGTCGAGTGCTGGTCCTAGGCTAGATGTACTAGAGACACGAGCCTAAGACACCGACGAAATTCACGCACTGACTTGAACTGGGGCTTTCTTTCTTTTACTGATCACTGCATCAAAGGAATAGGCACACAAAATGAGCAGTGCTAGTAAACCGTGTCACTTTTTTTAATCAGAAAAGTTGCCTTGTTCAATGTGGACCAAACACACTCAAACTCTGGCTGATGGAACCAAGCACCACTTGTGTTCTTCTTTCAATAATATATAGATGCTGCCAACACCACACGTTTGTACAAGTCTCCTTCAACACACCTTTTTTTCACAGCCATGTACTAGCACAACAAAGCGCTATTTTTTTCCTCCAAAGTCCAAACGTGGTCAACAGCCCCACTCTTTCTCTTTATACTTCCAAACGTGCATGCACAACCGAACAAGATTCTTCTTTTATTCTTTCACGTGTTGCACCTAGTAAGGAAAATCTTCACTGCCCAAAATCTGGTTAGAAATGTCCCTGATGTTAAGGAGGTGCTTTCCTTTTAAACCTCCGAACAGATAAGGTTTTTTCCTTTTAATTTCCTTGAGAATCCAATCTTGCCAAACAAACAAACGTAATCCTACAAGTACGTATCTTCTCTGTGATTCTATTCTTGTTTTTTTGTCTCATTCCTTCTTTATCTCCAGAAAATCAGGGATTAACCAAACAGATCAACGCTTGCCTCTTATGTCTGGCCGATCCCTTGTTTCCTTCTATTTCTTTCTTTCCTTGCTAAGAATACATGGAATCTTCTTTCTTAAACACCACATACTTCTCTCTCTCCTTGTTTAGCATGAAAAAAGACAAATAAACATTTTGACTATTTCCTTTTCTCTCCGCAAAAAAAGGATCAAGCGGTCAACACATTCCTTGTATACCTTTTTTTCTTTCCGTTTTTGATTCTCTCCCAAACGCATCTGACTTTCCAAAACAACAGAAGTACTTCTCCGCAACAAACCTTCCAAACAAAGGACCCGCCGATCTTGTGTATAGATTTCTTTTAATGCCAACGGTGGGTGGGCGATTCTGATTCCCTTCCAAAATCTGCCATGTCTTTCCTTCTTTCTTTCTCTCACACTTTTTTCACTCAATTTCCAGGAACGTGATGGGCTAGGACTCCAAACCGAACATGATTTTCTTCTTCTTATTCTCGCTGCAAATCCTATCCAAACTCCCAGTACACCTTTTAGTTGATTCCCAAACCGAACCAGTGTTTTTTCTCTCTCCAGAACAGCAAGCGTACCAATCAAATTTGCCAAGATCACAACTTGTAGAAAAAGAACCACGGATCAGATTTCTTTTTTTGTTTACTTTCCAAGGAACAAACGTTATAATGCATGATGACGAAGGTGAGAAAAATATATGAGAGGATGACGATGAAAATAAGGACGAACGAATGGCAATGGTGGAGAACAACAACAAAAATGGCACTGGAATATGACAATGAGGTGGATAATTGTGTTTGTGGAGGCGGCGTGAACAAAACATGCCTAGAACTCGAAACTCTAAAAGACTAACAACGAACTAGCAACTCGACACATGATGCAACCGAAAATTCAACAATGCAAAAACAAAGTGGTAATGGCGAAAGGCTCAGACTGTCTGGGACACGGATGAACTAGTCTAACTTTTTTTGTGGCCTTTTCTTGGTCTCTAGGTATAAAGAACAGATGCAATCTAGACTATGAAAAACTGAAAAATTTCTCACCGAGCAACCTGAAAACTGATACCACTTGATAGGGTCAAAGGTCCCGATCTTTCAATGAGATGATAACTATCGATTTGGTGGAGACGACTTTGACGATCCGACTACAAACGTGCACGACGTTGTGCCTTAGCAATCGCTAAACCAACTCCGAGAGGTTATTGACCACGCTAGAGCACGATCAACCTGACCACGAAGGTCTATTCCTACAAGAAATTGAAGAACAAGCAAGAATATGATTATGCAATCTGAATATTGCGAGTATGGATGAAGTATTGATAAAAGTTGGGTTTCATAAGCGGTCTTGGTCTGGTCGTTGGACACAAACGAAGTACACGAAGTTGCAACGATTGCTAACTTTTAACTAAATAAAACCCTAGTCTAAACGATGCCTTAAGGGCTATATTTATAGGGAAAAGAGAGGGGATTTTGTCCACCCTTGGCAAGGTGGGACTAAAACACCTCCTAAGTCGTTTCCCCTACAATATGGACTATAAAAATAGATTACATGGGTCTGGCCCAAAATAAGGTGGCGCAACACCAATAATAAGCTATGGACAAAATTTCTGAAAGGCCATCTTGTATATTTCGTCCATCTTCTTGTATGTCATCATGGTGGCTTCAATGTCCGGAAATCGCCACTTGAACCTCTGTTCTTGTTCTCTTCGCACGCACCTTCATCTCCGTGCTTGACCATGCTCCAATGTTCAACCTTCTTGTCCGTGCTAGGCCCTTCAATAGCAAGCAACACAAATGTATCTAAGTTAGGCAGCATCATATTCTCATGAACACTAGAAACATTATCAAGAAACGAAAGTACCTGATAATTTAATTGGTGTATCTGAGCTCTAGCAACTATTCCAAGATGTAAAACAGTAGGGGATATGGGTGTAACTGTGGTAGCCATGTCCTCATCATTGGCCATGAAGGACATCATAGTCCGGCTATGGCCAGCTAGACCTATTCCGAGCAGCTACTTCGGCTTGGTCAAGCGGCTTGGCGACGCCTGACCCCGAGTAGAGGCCGTGAAGTGCTCGGCGTGTATAGAAGGTGTGCGGATGGCCTTTGCCCGTGTCAAGATGCACTAGGCCAAAATGAAGGCCGCCATCGTAGCCATCGACAGTCCGTCCAGGGGCAAGGACTACCGTATGTCGGAGCGTTACTTTGAGGACGTCTTGGAAGGTGTCCGTTTGATAGAGGGCCAGTGCTCAAAGGACATCATGTTCGAGTGAATGTGTGCGAACTGCCCGGATATTATATAAACCAAAGCTTTGTAATATAAACCAAGGCCTTGTAATATATTGTATGCATTTATTGTAAAGTGTTATTCCCCCTGTGCGGTCGTTTTTAATTCTTGAGAATTTACAAGTTGTCGGCTTCAGCCCCAACGTAGATACTACGGGGGTGTTCGAAATAGCGCGTGACCACACTTGACCCAACTTCTTGGTCCGTAAAGGAGATGGCAGTGCGGCAAACCAGGCAATCGAACTATACGGTTTTATCATTCTCACTTAGCCATAGGAGTTTGACAACGGGACTGTAGGGTAGCCCCTAGTGCGTATGCGGCTATCGAACTTGGATGCCTTTTAAACGCTTGACTAGAAAAAGGCAGTCTTTCGTGTAATAAAGAAGAAATCGCTAGAGATTTAGTAAGTCACCGAATTGCTGACCAGCTCTCGCCGCATCACGACAGTCAATTTTCAGCTTTCTCTACTAAGGTGTTTGACTTGGCCAGCCGGAAACACAATCGCAGTAGTTCTCCCTTTACTACCTTAGCTAAAAAACAGAACGTAAGGTAGCAAGCACAGGAGCCGGGCAACCCAACTATTGACCAAAGACGTGATTCAGAGCCGATGCATATAATGCAGTATTCAGGACGCCGTAGTATACCCTGAGAATGTTCGGACTTTCTATTGTTGAGAATATATATATGGTTTGAAATAGAGCCCCTGGCGATTTAAGTCATACCATGGTGTATATGCCAATTCGGACATAAAGTGGGAAAATGGATTAAGAAATAAGCCAATATCGAACAAGGTTGGGCGAAACTGTTTCCATTATAGTCTGATTGGTACGTCAAAACATATTTTTTTACAGAGGATGACATAAGCATCAAGGCCATTTTACATGCCGAGAACAAGGGAAAGTTGTATACATGTCCTATATTTGAAAGGATGATCTTGAAGATCTTTTGGAAACTCTACCGCACATCTGTGCCGCTTTTCCCTATAGTATATGATCCTTTGAGAGGATCAATGGTCGAGTGTATATGAGGGGCCTGGGAAAGGACCCTAAGTACCATCGAAGAATGGTGTGGGTTGTAAAGAACCTAAAAAGGAAAAACAAGGAAAAAGGGAAGCATAAAAGGAAATCCGGAACCTGATGTCCAGAACCGTGCAGATTTGGCGCTCCAGGAGCCGGATGTCCGGCTTGGGGCACGGATGTCCGGCCCGACAATTCAGAATCTCGTTTGGGGCGGAAATTTTTGAATTGGGGGCGGAAATTGATGATTCCAAGGTCAAAATTGGAGAGATTTCGTGGATGAAAGGTGGGGGAAACTTGGGGATATGCTAGATCCACCTGAAACCAAGCAAATCCATGGATCAAATTCAACAAAACTTCGTCGAACCAACAAATCATGAAAAAATTTGGGGCTATTTTTGGTGGGGAATTTTTGAATTTAGGACGAAATCAAACAAAAGAAGGCTAGAAAAGAAGGGGAGGCTCCGAAATCGTGATCTACGTGGCTCATGATACCAAGATGACGTAGGGTGGAACCATATACAGCCGATCTTTCACGAAAGGAGCGGATCCCGCGAAGAACACAAAGAAAACGAGGGGGAAAATGTGGCAAATCACGCAGGGAAACATGAGAGAATCACTAAAACCAACAAGAAATAGTCACACATATGCTAGATCCTCGAAACACAAAGAGAGATACAAGATCCACGATCAACAAGGGACGATACAAAGGTAGCCGGTTCTTCTCCGTGAGGAGGTGTTGTATCCATGAGGGGATCTTCTCCACGAGGAGGTCTTGAATCCAAGTGGATCTTCTCCGAAGAGGGGCCACGGTCTCTCTCGTGGAGTAGATCCAGATGGATGAGCGAAGCTCTATCTCACAAATGAGCTAACACAACGCTAACCCTAAAACGTAGCTGGAGGGGAAGTATATATAGTCTAAGGGGCAAAGGGGTACATGGGCCTCGGCCCAGAAGCACTGCACGCAGGTAGGGAGGGCCGGATGTCCAGGCTGGCAGGCCGGATGTCCGGGCTGACGGAGCTGGTCAGGGTGCTCTATGGAATGGCTTGTCCGGATTTCTGGGAACGAGGCCGGATGTCCGGGTGTTGTCGAGGAGCCGGATGTCCGGGGCTAACGCCGGATGTTCGGGGCCTGTAGCACTTCGGCTGCAGGGCTGCTGCTGTTGTTGACATCTTCAGGGGCAGGATGTCCGGGCTAGGGCCGGATGTCCGGGTCCTGGGAGTTGTCTCCATCTTCTTCTGTCGTCGCTTCTAGGCTTCCCTCACGGATGGTGTAGTTGTTCCTTGGTGCTTGCACTCCTCCTAAACATCCGTGAAGCTCCGATAATACCTTTATGTATGTGAAGTAGATGTCGCACGTGTCACTTGCCAAACGGACTCTTGACATGGTGATGTCCATAGGATGCGCCGCATCATCTCCCCTCCCTTGGGAAAGATCTGACCTCGGATCAAAAACCAAATCACAATGGGAAAGAGATGGCTTCACCGTGTAGAAGTGGATGTTCACCAAGTACTTGTCATCATGAAGCTCGAAATGGGCACTCTCCAATGTCGCACCGTCTTGTGATTCCTTCAAAAGGATTAAGGACAACAAACACTTGGAAGACAAATGTGGTTAGCGTTACTGCAAAACCAAGCATTTAAGAGGTTATTCACCAAACAATTGTCGTCATCATGCAAAGCATATGGTGTGACAAAGGATTGTGACATGGCATGTAAGCATATCAATCGAGCACAAGCAAAGAAATCATGGGGAAAAGCATGTGAATGTGAGGTAGTGATGCACATATGTGTGACAAGAGAAGAAGCATCTACCTCAAGTTCATAGCAAGCATTCACAAATTTCTCAATGAAAGGTCAATGGTAGGCATAGGAAACATTCACAACACCAAATAAAATGAAGTGTCTAAACACATGGGTCAAGTGCAAGACAATCCAAGCATAATGTGCATGGGGTGTAGTGAATATCGTGTGGCACTGAACACAATGGATAGAGCAATTGTTCATCATGTGTGAGGCAATCAAGTCAAGCATGTAGCAATCAATGGGACATGGCATATGTGAAGTGACGACATTGTTGCAAACAAACATATGAGAGGAGCAAGTAATCCAAGAATTGGATGCAACACACAAGGCATATTTATCTTGATGCATGGAATGGTGAAAATGACAAGTCGAAGCAAGATCTCTAACATATGTGCAATCAAGTGGTCCCAGATGAACAATAAGTCTCATGGTGCAGGCAACACAAGTAGTATGATCCGTCATATCCATGCTCAAGAAAGATGTCACCTTGAAGGTGTGTCCTTGTGCGTCCTTCACAATGCCGAAGTCGTATGAAAGGTGGTGTAGAAGCGAGTCATGGTCGAATGTATGAGGCTCGCTCTCAAGAGCTCGAATGGTCAACTCACGTGAAGCGGAAGTCGACACAATGTCCAAGTATCCTACACATGCACACAAGAAAGCAAAGAATGTATGCGTATGGTAGATAAACACATCATCCATCATGATGGTTCTCTTCTTTTGCACATAACCATTAGCAGCATGAGTGCATGAATAATATGATGCAACAATGGCAATATTCATGGCACGAGGTATATGGTGCAAAGAAGGAAGGCAAGCATGCTTCACAAGAAATATGTCAAAATCTCCAAATATATGTGAGAATGCTATGGGGGAAACTCATTATCAAGACTAAAGGCATAATTGCACTCAATACATGGCAAATCATCTAGCATGAGAGAGGCAACATATGGAGAGATATGACAACAAGGAATAACAATCATGTCGTGCAAAGCATGTAGATGGTTGTCATCAACCGCATGAAATGAGCAAGTATGAATCATTGGTGATGCAACATAAGCAAGCATATCAATCATGTCGTGCAAACTAGTGGAGCGAAGATGCAACACACTAGAGGAAATCATGGCAAGGATGTCATGTGAGTAAATAATAGGCATAGGCAATGCACATGACATATCGCAAGCACGAACCAAAAGCAAGATCATAGTATGATCATAGGCATGGGGCACAAAGGAAACATGGCAATAACAAGTGATATCTCCACCAAGCTTGCATATACACATACAAGTATGAGAATCAATCATCATGTGTAATGCAAAGAATGGGTCACGAATGCATGGCAAACGCATAGTAATGAGCATATCATGAAAAGTGAACATGGCAAGACGGGCATATAATATGTAATGGACAATAACCCATAGCCAAGTGAGGGTCATGTAGAAGGAATGCACGAAGTTTTTACGCGAAGAGAGCGGTGGGAAAGACAATCCATGGGATCCTAAGTCATCATTGCTCTCTAGAGCTCATTTTGTCAACTCATGGGATTGTGAGGTTGATAAGTATTCGTGGGTACCTACACAAAAGAGACACAAGCCAAAGAAATTGTGTGTGTGGTAAATGTACACATCATCCATCATGATGTGTATGTGCACGTGAGAGTTTGCACAAGATAAGCATCGCTCAAAGAAATTTGATGCATGGTATAAGAACATGTCATCCATCATGAAAGAATAATTATTGTCTACAACACAATGGGGACACAAATTGAGAATGCAAGTATATGGCACATCAATAGCATGTTTATTCATGGGAAGCATATGGTGCACACAAGTATTGGGATCATGCAATGAATGGGATGAATCAAAATCTCCTAAAATGTATGAGGAAACTATGGGGGTCTCCTCATGAGCAATATTAGAAAGATCACATGGAGAAAATGGAAAACATCCAAAACAATGCATATCCGAAGCTAGGTGTTCATCGCATGGCATATGAGATAAATGATGCAAAGGCAGCATATTAATATCATCACAAGAAAAACAAATGCCAATAACCATGGGCTTGTCATCTATGCCTTACGTGCAAATTGGGTTTATTTTAATGGCATATGCATAGTCACTATGAAGAGATTGCAAATATGACATATGATTGATCTCATGCATAGCATATGACAAGTCAAGCGGATTGGCAAACATGATATGACCGAGAGAATTAGCACAAGAAATCCTATGTAACATGGCATCACAACTAATAGACTCCACATGGCAATCATCATACTCATCATAAATGGGTAAATTATCGCATGGGGAAGTCACACTAGCATGAAGCATGAAAATAGGTTGATCAACATCATGCAAGCAATCAATGTCAAGAATGTCCACTAG
>NW_024111419.1:0-11506 GCF_003073215.2 Triticum urartu | reverse complement strand
GGTGCTAAGCTAATGGAATGGGTCATGTCAATCACATCATTCTCCTAATAATGTGATCCCGTTAATCACATGACAACACATGTCTATGGTTAGGAAACATAACCATCTTTGATTAACGAGCTAGTCAAGTAGAGGCATACTAGTGACGTTTAGTTTGTCTATGTATTCACACAAGTATTATGTTTCCGGATAATACAATTCTAGCATGAACAATAAACATTTATCATGATATAAGGAAATAAAATAATAACTTTATTATTGCCTCTAGGGCATATTTCCTTCAGTCACACGGCAGCGCACACCCATATTGTGGTGTGATAACTTAGGGGCAACTTACCTGACGGCGAATCCAATGTTTCATGCTCGGACCAAACACATTGAGATTGATTTCCATTTTGTGAGGGAACGAGTAGCTGTTGGTAAACTGGAAGTCAGGTTTATCTCAACTGATGATCAGCTAGCGGATGTATTTACTAAACCCGCTACTCGACAGATGCTAAACCGCTTTAGAACCAATCTGAATCTTGTATGTAGTTCAGATTGAGGGGGCATGTAAAATAGGGTCTAGCATATTGTACATGTACACGTATTTATATACGTATGTAATTGTATTATGATCATCTATATAAAGATACGTGAGGCTGGATGTTAGCCACCCACGCAAAAACCCTAAACCTACCTCTTCAACTATGTCGATCCATCAAACTGTCCAGTCCGACCCAGCCGACTTTGTCTGACTGCAACCATGCTCCACCCTGCATCATGTCCGCCCCGCACCTTTCTGTGCATTGCTTGACGCCATGTGTATGCATGATCCCTGTCACGACATGCTCCAGACTTCTTCAAGCCTTATACTCACGTCGTTGATCTCGATTCCCGTATGACTGTCTCTGCTGAACAACAACATCGCCACCATGATGTCATCCTTGACCAGTGTACAAAGCAAAGAACCCAAACGTAGTATGCCTGGTAGTCTTCCCATGTAGGTGTAGCGACCAGCAAATCTCACCTCCACAACCTACACCACGTGACCCTCCTGACTACTCCCTCCGTTCCATAATACATGTCTTCCATTTGTCAAAATATAGACGCCCCTCGTCGTCACCATGTTCCTCTTGTCCTCGCCGCTGCCAGAGGCTAGCGCCGGGCAGGCCCTAGGCGCAGCCAAGGAAGGTGGCGGCGGGGAGCTTCTCGCGAGGTGGCGCCCGCGTCTTCTTGGCCGCGCGGGCGGCGAGTTGGCGGTGGATGCGGGCGCCACGTGGAGGGATCCCCTGCTGCTCTCCTTCGCCAGATTTGAAGACGGCGCCCCCGTGATGTTGCTTCCTCCTCGTCAATCCGGCCGGATCCGGTGGCGGACTGCGCGGATGTGGGATTGGGATCTCTGGATCAGAGTAATTTCTTGGCCGGCTGCGGCGGCCACGACGCCGACGGCGCCCCAGGCGTTGTTTCCTTCTTGAAGGCTGCTTCGAGATCCAGCTCCCTCCCCCTCGTCCTCCCCCTGCACCCGGGTGAAAACCCATAACTTTGGTTGGCCGGCGGCGGTGCCCGGCTCCATCACCTTCTTGAAGGCGCCGCTTTGGGTCCGCGGGGAGGTGGGACAGCTGTAGCGCGTTCTTAGCGTTCCTGATGGCGGCGGTTCTCTTTAGTGGTGTCGCTTCGCCATGGCGGTCGGCTGGTCCGGCTCTCGTGGTGATTGTGGTGCCCAACTCTTCATCGTGTCTTCCTGGGGTGCTCCCGTCCCGTTCAGAGAGGCTGGAGGTGGAGCGGCTTCATCTTGCATGGAGCTTCGGTGGAGATGTCAAGTCATGCCTGACCGACAGGTGCTACGCTTTGTCATGCCTGGTCAGCAGGTGCTACGCACGACAGATCTTCCAAAGACTTCAAGCTGTGTCGGCTGGTGATACTTGGCAGCATGGTGCTGAGGTGTATCAGTAGCGACCGCGACGTCCTCAGATGTTTGCGCGCAGGGAGGAGGTGCCGTTGGGCGCCGTGATGGCGTCGACGATAGCTGGACCGAGCAAGGTTGATGCATTAGTACAATTCTGAAGATGGAGCGGTGGAAGTTGGTGGCGGCGGCCTCCGAGTGCACGCCGGACCGGTGAGACCCATGCCCGGCAGGCGTCCTGGATGGGATCTCAGGTCTTAGATGTTAGGTTTGGCTGCGATGCCTGTTTGGTATTAGGCCCAGGCTATCTGCGCCCCTTCATCAACTGGATAGAGTGGTTTAGACGGCGGCTTTAGTCTTACTGTTTTATTACTTTGTAAAGTCTTGTGAGAATAATTAATAAAGTGGCCGTATGCATCGTCCAGATGCAGAGGCCGGGGGTCATCCTCCTTTTCTAAAAAAATCTAGACATGTTTTAGTATATAGGTATATTCATTTTTAGACAAATAGAAGTCAAGTATTTTGAAACGAAGGGAGTAGTTTCTTATTTTTTTTTCTTAATCACACTTCAAATCAATCTGATAACAGCCAGCGACTTCCATGTCCAACCACACTGCATGCCTAGAAACCGACCTTTTTTTTCAAAATAAATCTCTCTCACGTAGCTCTGTCTTCGCTTCGCGTTCAGCCAACACGGCATCCTGCTTTGCCCCGCGCCTCTGTCCTGGACCTCCTTTGCCTCGCTGGCTCGTGCCCAACTTTGCTCCTCAGGTCCAGCCCGACCGCGCTCCTTGCTTCCGCGTTGGGCCGCACACAATAGAAGCCCACATGGGCCTCAATCTTGTACCAGCCACAGCCTGCCAATCGCGCTTGAGTCGCCGGGTCCGTCCAATGCACGTGCGTCATGCCGCCGCCGTTCCTCCTGCTGATCCGATCTCGCCCAGATGTCAAACGCAAGCACCGCTACCAGTCGTTGCTACCCTCGATTACTTCTTTGATTTCTCGCCAACAACTGCCTCGTCCAGTGTCGCTTCGATGCAACCGTGTGACTGCGATTATCCACATCCCCGACGACCGAACTCTGTTGGCTGATCTTCCATCCCTGCTTGACATGTACGCCTAGTGCTCTCACGAGCGTGCAGCTTCCCTGTATCAAACATGATCCGATCTGACGAGTTATCTCCTCTAAATCAATGGTTCCGCAACCTCCTCGAACCTTGCTCATGATACCACTTGTTAGAATAAATCCGAGGTACTCCGTCGATCTACCGAGGACCAAGCAATCACACAAGCATGACACCGAGATTTGTTAACAAGGTTCACCGTCATGGCTACATCCCCGGGACATGACTACGGGCGCTTCTCCCCGTGACACCGTCACAATACCGCACCCCGGCCGTCCGGGCACCGGCACATGCCTCCGGCTCCCCCGCGTACATGTGCTATTATGTTGGCATAGGTTACATCGTCTGTCTACCTTGCTATATATGAGAGGTCTAGGATACAAGTGTCCTATTAGGACACAAGTTTTACCCTGTCTACACACAGTCCAAAACCAAATCCAACTGTAACTTACCTTATACAATAATATTTGACACAATTCTAACATAAAGAAACAAAAAACAAAAAAGAGGAATAGACAAAGAAGAAATTATTGCTATATTTTTGCTAGAAGATAACTCGGCCTATATGACTACATTGATCTAGGCAAAGATATTTACCCAAGATCCTTCTCTCTAATTATAAAATATTCATGCTTGGAGTCAAAACCAAAGAAACTTGCATCTTGATCTGCCTACACTTTATACTTGTAACACTGACCGTACCCTACACTTTATCCACAGTGCAAACTGAAAGACATGCATCAAATATCAATGAAATCTCAATACTAATTAGAGAAGGGAGAGGAACTTACGGTGGCTGCTCTACATCAAATGTAAACGGCTTATGGCAAAACAGCAAGCAAGCTAGATTCCATCCTGGAACTGAGCAACCGACCAATCAAATATTTATCTTTCCTTGATAAAATTTCATATTTTTCCTTTTTCTACAATTACCACTAAGTCTAAAGAAGATGATTTTAAGTTCTCAGTACATTAGTCAGCAGACCATTAGCATTAGCTCACGTTGTCAATGGTAACATGCTACTGTAGCTCAGGTCACAACCATTCAGATTGTATAGACTACACATCAAACCAACACCTACAACACACTGATTCAAATAATTTCATGTACATCTTGTCCCAGAAGCTTGCACCGAGACCTTCAGGCTTCTCCAGTGAGATTGCATTTCAGACGCAATCTGAATTTTGTTTGGTTTTCAGCAAGGAACCAGTTGCAACATTGAAACTAGGACGGCAAGCGTCTGATCTTCCGGATGCGCTCCACTAGTCGCACCAACTGGACTGCCCGCTGGTTCCGCCTCGCCTCGACCCTCGCTTGCTTAATCATTGGGAATCCTAATGAAATTATATAATGAAGATCAAAATAAACATAACTTGAAGTAACAAAGCACATACCACCAATTCTTTGTGCCCTTGAAGACCATCATGATTGAGTGTCTTGGCAGCAACTGTAAGCTCTGTACCAGGTTTCACAGGCGCAGCTCCATTCTCTTCGATCCACCCTTTAAACACACATCCAAAAACCCCTTCACCGAGAAGACTCTCGGGTCTGAAGTGCCGTGTGGCGCATTTTAGATCACTGAATCCAAACTTGCGCAACTTAGAGGCAACCTTTATTTCCTCTCCAGCTTTAGAGCTGATGAACTGCTCTCAGAACGCCGCCGCCATGAACTTCGAGTCCAAGCCCCGCCGCTGGACCTCCTCCCAGGCCTCGTAATGCATCTTTTAGTCCTATAATTTTGGATGCATTACGCATTTCATATCAATTTATTTTCAAATGATTTAAAATAGAATGATTGTACTTAAAACAACATAAGCACGCTGACCTGAAGTATTTGGTGCAAATTATCCTCAGGGGCCATTCACACATTGAGCGAGGCATGGGATTGCGGCTGCCTCATCTGTCCCTGTAGAATAATTGCCAGAAATAATTGTGTGTGCTCAAATCGGTGTACAAATAGCTAAAATAGGAAGCAATGACCACCTGCCAAGTTAATATAATCAGATTCAGTAGACCAAAAACTTATGAACAGATCCAAACTTTAGACATGGTTTTCTGTTCTTATATATGTGTTAGTTAGATTTTGCAAGTATATACTGAGTACACAACAATTTCCTTTTGTATGATGCAAAGTACACTTCATTGGGTCATTCTAAGCTTAAAGTAAACTGGAAATCTAAGCTTAAAGTAAACTGGAAATTGTTGGGTCATTCTAAGTTGAAAATTTCTTAATGGGGAAATCCGTTGGGTCATTCTAAGCTAAAAATTTCTTTATATTTTCCAAAAGGGGTCACTCTAGGCTAAAAGTACCAGTCTTTACAAGTAGAGATCATACATATTGTCATGAAAATCTCATATGGTTTCTGTACATATAAACATCACTAATCTGGGTCCTGGCTGCTGTATAAAATAGAAATAATGCAATTCAGTTGTTGTACAACTCAAGTATTTCATACGGGCTTAATTATTTTGGTTGGGAACAGTTCTTACTTCTGATTGAGAAACGATTATACACTTTATTAAAATTAATAGAAGAAATCTAAGATGGTATAAGCTAAACTGTCAAATTACAAAATATTCACATTCTAGGCTTAATACAGAGGGGCAGATGATTAGCTATACAACGAAGATAATCTGAAATTTAACTGTGTGTTATGAAGAAACAACAAATAACACAACATCCACATTTCCCCATTGGGAAACGTCATCTGATTTCATTGGCTCACACTACAATCAGCAAATATTAGATCAGGTAAACTGGAAATAGTCTCATGTAAACATCAAAGTAAGCTGGAATCCAAATCGCTGAAGCCTCATGTAAACGGTTAGCTTGCATCAAAGTGACCTTGTTGTCTAGTGTTTAACTCTCTATACAAGGTGTCAAATTTCAACACTGGAACTCTAGTTTAATGTGCGATCCAAATATTTCAAAGCAACAGTTAAGCATCAAGACTCTAGAATGTTGTCGATTCAAAACATAAGCATACAAAGACTATGCCACCATTTTCCAGTATATAGTATATACACTACCAAATCCATAATGTCCAGTCTCGGCCAATCTAGCTCAATACAAGCCGTTATTGCTGGTGTCGAGTTGATCTTAACCTTTAATAAGTAGGATGTGCTTCCTTAACCAACACTCAATTTAAAAAGAAAAATTATGAAGTAGTGGTCCTTGAAACCTGACCGTGTGTGGTCCTCTGTTCTAACTGAACACCAGTGCTCTGTTTCAGTTGGTGGGTGCTCTATGCTTGTCATGGATGGGACACTCACCTTCCATAGCCAGTCGGTCTTCTTGATGTGCATGGTACGTCGAGTAGAGGTAAGATTGGGATCGAGGCAGAGAGAGCAAGGGAGAGAGATGAACCTATAGAACCAGTAGGCGTTGCTACACTGTTGAGGTCCTCGCGCTGCTCATTGGCCCTTGCTCTAAGGCATGGCTTCCCTTGCTCTTGTTCCCCAAGTCCAATCCCCAGACCCCAGTCAGCCTGTCCACACTCTCACATGGCCACGACATGTCGCCACGTCGGTGGCTGACATTGCTCCTTGACTCAGCCGCTCATCACCAAGGGGCAGACGTAACGCTGTACGTGACCAAAACTAATGAAAAAAAACATCTGATCGCGGGACGAAACCAAGAATATCACCTTGCTTTATTATAATCACATTGCTTTATTAGTAGGTATAGATATAGATATAGAGGTATAGATATAGATATAGATAGGTTGCTTCAAAAACCGTGGCCCACCCTGGACACCCTATACCTCCGCCCCTAGTAATTGCCCCTTTTTATGCTCAACTAAACTCGAAACGACCGATTCAAGCGGTTCTAGCGAGCCAGGCTTTGAGCCGCTTTTAAGGTTCACTAGTTGGATGCCCGTGCGTTGTCACGGAACAATATAGATATGTTAGACATTAGTGAAATATTTTATGAACACATATATCATGCATCCCGTTTAGTCCAAGCACCCACTCCTTCCTGCCAAATGGACATCTTCTTAACCGTCAAGCCATTAAAGGACAAGTCAAGTGTCTTGCTACTACCATCTCAACCTAAATGCATGTCATGACAAAAATGTGAAAACATAGTAAAAATTAATATCTCCATTGTAGGCTGAAAACCTTCAAGCAAAACCACAAATGAGTGCTCAAAAGGAAGCAAACATTAAGATCCATAATTTGATCATCCAATTTACATGATAAATGAAATCCATGGGATACACAATTATAATGGGCTATGAGCAAAAACAAACATGTATAACAGACAAGGCAACTCCATCTAGCTTGTACAGTATCCCGAGCTCGTCAATATTGCATGTGAGGCATCTCTTCCTCTCACATCAAGTGCATCCCGTTCAAACTCCAATCCTCATGGTCCACTGTTTTGATGTCGAGACACCATATTTGGAGCTCTAAGGTGGGGAAGATGTTGCTTTGTCCCAGAGCGACCAGATGTAGCCCACAACCAAGAGAATAAAAATTCACAAGAGGCCATATAATGGTTAGGCCGCATAATATCAGATTCAGAATTCAATCATATTTTCATTCCTGTCATTGCATAGAGAGGCAAATAAGATGTGAGTATCACTTGAGAATACATCTTAGAAACAAAAGCATCAACGTATACAATAGATAACTTGTAAAAGCGTCAAAAAAATTGACATCACGTAAAAGGTTCAACTTTGAGACACAACAAAACACCAAATGTACAAATGAGGAAAGAGAATCATGGCCAAATCCTACAAACAGGATAAGAAAATATTTCAATGAAGAAGAACCTTTTACTTTGTCAAATAGTAATGTTTATTACGTTGCTTCAGAACCAAAAAAACTAGACCAAAATTAAGGTTTTTAGACAGGAAGCCGCAAGTGATTGCCATTTCCAACAACATGATCAGAGAATAAGTGAAGCTTTCATGGAAATATTGTACTTCTACTTAAGTTCCCTGCAACATTACCAAGTTTCAACATGGTTTTCTTGATTTATAGAACATTTCCTCCCTGCATTCTTGGTCATGCCATTCATGAACAATAAAAACACATAAGTACCTCTCAGCACATTACAAAGTGAATCCTCGATTTCAGAAAAGAAAAACAATAAATAGCTGGTGTAAGTGTTTGTCTTTTTAATCCAATGACAAAGGAGAAGTCCTGCATTAGAGCACTGTTTGAGTATGAATAATAAGTAACATAAATCTAGATTTGTTGCATTATTAGTATCACATTGCTTTATTAATAGGTATAGATATAGATATAGATAGGTTGCTTCAAAAACCGTGGCCCACCCTGGGCACACTGTATCTCCGCCCCTAGTAATTGCCCCTTTTTATGCTCAACTCAGCTTGAAACGACCGATTCAAGCGGTTCTAGCGAGCCTAGCTTTGAGCCGATTTTAAGGTTCACTAGTTGGATGCCCGTGCGTTGCCACAGAACAATATAGATATGTTAGACATGAGTGAAATATTTTATGAACACATATATCATGCATCCCGTTTAGTCCAAGCACCCACTCCTTCCTGCCAAATGGACATCTTCTTAACCGTCAAGCCGTTAAAGAACAAGTCAAGTGTCTTGCTACTACCATCTCAACCTAAATGTGTGTCATGACAAAAATGTGAAAACATAGTAAAAATTAATATCTCCATTGTAGGCTGAAAACCTTCAAGCAAAACCACAAATGAATGCTGAAAAGGAAGCAAACATTAAGATCCATAATTTGAACATACAATTTACATGATAAATGAAATCCATGGGACACACAATTATAATGGGCTATGAGCAAAAACAAACATGTATAACAGACAAGGCAACGCCATCTAGCTTGTATAGTATCCCGAGCTCGTCAATATTGCATGCGAGGCATCTCTTCCTCTCACATCAAGTGCATCCCGTTCAAACTCCAATCCTCATGGTCCAATCTTTTGATGTCGAGACACCATATTTGGAGCTCTAAGGTGGGGAAGATGTTGCTTTGTCCTAGAGCGACCAGATGTAGCCCACAACCAAGAGAATAAAAATTCACAAGAGGACATATAATGGTTAGGCCACATAATATCAGATTCAGAATTCAATCATATTTTCATTCCTATCATTGCTTAGAGAGGCAAATAAGATGTGAGTATCACTAAAGAATACATCTTAGAAATAAAAGCATCAACGTATACAATGGATAACTTGTAAAAGCGTCAAAAAAATTGACATCACGTAAAAGGTTCAACTTTGAGACACAACAAAACACCAAATGTACAAATGAGGAAAGAGAATCATGGCCAAATCTTACAAACAGGATAAGAAAATATTTCAATGAAGAAGAACCTTTTACTTTGTCAAATAGTAATGTTTATTACGTTGCTTCAAAACCAAAAAACCTAGACCACAATTAAGGTTTTTAGACAGGAAGCTGCGAGTGATTGCCATTCCCAACAACACGATCAGAGAATAAGAACTGAAGCTTTCATGGAAATATTGTACTTCTACTTAAGTTCCCTGCAACATTACCAAGTTTCAACATGTTTGTCTTGATTTATAGAACATTTCCTCCCTGCATTCTTGGTCATGCCATTCATGAATAATAAAAACACATAAGTACCTCTCAGCACATTACAAAGTGAATCCTCGATTTCAGAAAAGAAAAACAATAAATAGCTGGTATAAGTGTTTGTCTTTTTAATCCAATGACAAAGGAGAAGTCCTGCATTAGAGCACTGTTTGAGTATGAATAATAAGTAACATAAATCTAGATTTGTTGCATTGAAATAGAACAATATCAGAAAAAACATGTCATGTGTCGAGAGCTATTTATGTGTTTATATGAAAGATTTAGCATCAATTGACATCTATTCCCTCTGCACATGTCTATGAATAAATACCATTTTAATTAGACCAAATAAATGTAAAAAAAACATGTTAGAAGATCCTTTTTTGTATTGCTTTAATCCTAGTGGTACAAAGAATAGATTGACATTGAGAACATTAAAATAGATATACCTGAACAAAACTGTAGCAAATGCATATGCACCATATAACAAAAATTCAAGTGCTTAGACCAGACATGCATACAGATGTGGGAGCTGAGCGATGGTCTAGACGCAACAATGTCAAAGGGTGTGGAGCAACTTGGACGACAACCTAGTCCCGCTCCACCCACTCCTGCAAGCATTAATACTCAGATGCTAATAATCAAGGCAAAATTACACTAAATACCATGAGGCGAACAATTGATCAAGCACAAAGACATATTGGGAGCTAGAAGCACACCAAATTTTGCAAACACGCATGCTCATGTTCTCTTCTTCCTGGTAATAACCAAAAACTGCCCACGGATATATAGCCACATATTCCAAATCAGTGAAAACCACAATAACTTCTAGCAAATCAATATGGTGAAGAGGCCAGAAAAGGTCAAGACAGGTTTTTAAACCGCATAATCAACTTTCAAAATTCAGAGTAACCATGGGATCAGGAACAAAAAACACATCAGATTTCATTGCTTATTGGTGACGGACTGATGATACATTCTAGTTCACCCGTGCCATGCCAGGGCGACACCGACAGAGACGAGGGTCGAACGGGACGGTATACAGATAAACCTGAAAAATTATTTAGAAACAAGATTGTAAGATAATGTAGATGCCTAAATCAAACTGAAACTACCCTTGGGAATAGTTTGTCAAACAAAGTAGGTGTAATGCACAAGATTGCCAGTTGCAAAGTTGTTCTATTCTCTGAGCTAATTGCTATCAACAATTGATCGATGAACCAATCATCTTTGGATGTTCCTGAGTTGCTACAAGTCAGAAACCAGAAGTTCAGGAAACATGTTTTTTGGCGCCATCCTGATGTGACAGATAAATTCTACACTACTGAGGTCTACACTTTTCTAATCAGGGCACACATACCTGTTCTTCTCCTGAAAAATAGCTGCAATTTGGAATAGTTCAAGCACAGAAGTAGTCTTCTTGGTCGGAACACGTGCCTGTTATTATTCATGAAGAAATGTTATTAGGTGGGAACATACAACAGACGAAAACATAGAAGAGATCTATTGGCAGATACTTGTATACATCAGATCCAATGTGTAACACCCCGGATATGATTTTCCCAATATGTACTCCAACTCTTGCCGTTTCCGGCGTTAAGTTATTTTATTTTCTCGGGTTCGGGTTTTGTCTCCATGTGTTGTTATCGTGTCTTGCATCTCATATCATGTCATCATGTGTATTGCATTTGCATACATGTTCATCTCATGCATTCGAGCATTTTCCCCATTGTCCGTTTTGCATTCCGGCGCTTCGTTCTCCTCCGGTGGTCATTTCTACCTTTGTTTCATGTGTGGGGATTAAACATTTCCAGATTGGACCGAGACTTGCCAAGCGGCCTTGGTTTACTACCGGTAGACCGCCTGTCAAGTTTCGTACCATTTGGATTTCGTTTGATACTCCAACGGTTAACCGAGGGACCGAAAAGGTCTCGTGTGTGTTGCAGCCCAACACCCTT
>NW_024111418.1:0-13754 GCF_003073215.2 Triticum urartu | reverse complement strand
ATAAGAGGGTTGTGTGGGTGTAAAAGACGAATAGAGATCATATATACTTCATTATAAAAAGCGAATTCGGATATTTGAAGAATTTATCATAGTGTTTAAAACCGACGGATTTGTGAATATATATAACGGTGATAAACATGGTGTGGTTATGAACATGGTATACTACATTTAATATATTTTATCTCTACTCTTATAAAAAACGGAGGTATTGATGATGGTGTGCCTGCCATCCTGCATTATAGGCCATCTGATTTATATCTGGCGGATAGCAAGGAAACTTGGATGGTTGAAGTTGGCAACAATCATGATTGTAGATTCTTATTGAAATAGAGAAACGAATTCAAATTTAGTTCGAATTGCAGCGGTAGTATAGACATTTGGAATGCACTAAAATGTTGGTATGAGTAAGTTACATGCATTATACAGCAAGCGAAAAAATTTAATCAGACATAACATGGATTCATACTCCCTCTTTCCATCTACATAGGGCGTAATGAGATTTTTAAGACCGCCTTTGACTATTGACAAGATTAATAGTACATGACATGCACAATGTGACAATTATATCATTGAAAGAACCTTTCAGAGACGATCTTATTCTGAAGTCCAGTGACCATATCGTTCTTTTGCTTCAAATACAATAACCGCAAGTGTCGTCAACAAAATACGGAGCACGCATCAAATGCAATGTCCGTCGGTGTCATCAAGAAAATATGGAGACGTATCATGAGCTAGATACCGTATGATCACCTCGAGAATGTATACGGTGACCCTAAGGAGCATATTCTGAACTCCAGTGACCGTATAGTGCTTTAGCTTGAAATACAGTGACCGTCATGCGTGAATGTGTCGTGGGCATGCGTACTTTTAGAGGGCCGAGAGATAGTTTGTGTGCATACGTGAAAGTGGTGTACAAAGAGGGGATGTCCGGTGGAGACAAGGAGAGATATGACCTTCGTTTCTCTTTGCCGTGACTAATATTTTAGGCGAATATATAAGCATTCACAATGCAGAACAAATATTTTTGGATGCACCATGCAATTAACTTTCATGTATAACATTGTACTATTGTATATGCTTATTTTCTTAGTGGCCAATTGCGTGTGTGGTGTGGTGGGCACATCATTTCTAGTTGTGGTGGGTCAACATGATGACTCAGGGTCGGTTCCACCCTACGCCACATAGGTTGGATCGAGACGCGTTATATGAATACCCATGTGGAGGACTCGGCGTTCAACACGAAGCTAGCTACCAGTCATGGAGGACTCTATCCCCACTGGTGATAAGCCGACTATATATGATTTGTAACCCTAGGCCCCCAGTATATTATACAAGCTTGGGGGCTAGTTCATCGATAGTATACACACACGCACAATGCCTGGTATTCACGTGTACTTTGCACACACCCCTATCACTAATACACAGTACCAGTAGTAGGCTTTTTCCTCAACTGCAAGAGTACGAACTAGGGTAAAACTTTGCCTCGTATTACCATCCAGCCTAATAGTAAGGGATATCCTACTGAATGATATGATGGAATCATATCTGCCAACTACTAAGAGAGAGGTGTGTCTGGGGGGCAATGTGTATGAGAGAGGCCTAAAGATAATGTGCATGCGGGAGATACGTAGGCACATATATATATGTGCGTATAGAGGGCTAGTAGAGACCGTGCGTGTGTATATATGCATGTGAGAGAAATAGTGTTTTCCAACTAAGATTAGTGAAAAGGGTGATACATAGTAGTCAGAAGGAGAGAGAGAGAGAGATACAGAGAAATCATGTGCGTGAGACTCCCCGACACCCCGAGAGAGATTGTGAGCATGTGTGAAAGAGAAATGCCGATGCATATAAAGTGTGTGCACTTATGCGGTAGATAGAGAGATATATAGCATGTTTGCGAGAACGAGCCGAGGCATAGTGCATCTACGTGTAAAAGGTGGTTCTACGCATTAAATTAAAATATAAATGACATTACTATTTTTGGATGAGATCATGAATTTTGCAAATTGCGTATGGACGAAAATCGGTCTATCAGACACCCATACTCTATTGAATTCTAGCATGTGCATGTGTTTATTTCATATTATCGATCCATAGAGTGAGAGCGGTTTGAAATACAGGCAATGGATGCTTTTGCAATTCATATATAAACATTAATTAGTGCACTACATGTTGTTAGTGTGAAGCACTTTATACATTTGTCACTTGCATGGATACATTCCAAATTGCTAGCTACGAAATAGAATACATGTCGAATTCAACATAAAGAGGGTTTCGACGCTTCGAATTCATAGGAAGTGCATTCATCTATTTGAACCCGAGATAATGGCATTTGTAAATCAGATGTAAAAGGGGGCACCAATCTTTGTTGTGCGTTTGAACATGCTATATATATTCATACACATGTCTAACTTTTTTTTGCAACCAAGGAGATTATATCTGGAACCATGCATGAACTGAGGTAAGTTGCATATTTTTTAATATATACTCGTGTACAATGTATATTCAAATGGACCATCTCCATTCCAAAATAATCGTAGCTTTAGGATTTTCAAGAGTAAAGATTTGTGAAGTTTGAAAAATCCTGAATGTTCAATTCAAGAGAACCGAAAACGTTAATGCTTCCACTCCCAAATATTGAACGAAGCGCCAAATAGGCCTATGGTCACCCGAAACCGCGTGAGACTAATGTTTGGTGGTAGGAAATTACTATCTTGACTCTGGCCCTTGTAGCCTATCGGCCCGATGACCATCGGGGTTGGTTTGTAACTTCACCAAGACGCCAGTCTCAACTGCCTCCGAGAAGCATTCATACGCCGTGGGCGCATAAACACCCATGCGCTCGGCCGAAATCTATCCCGCCCACATTTGGGACACCTGAGATCACTGTCCTACCCCCAACCCGCAATATGTCCGAAATTTTAGATGGGGGAAAAGTTTGTAACTTTCCCCAAATTTCAAACAAACGCGTCCCAAACAAAAATATTGTTTCCCCTTAAGTTCCTTGCCTCCCTCCGTTTCCCCATTCATACTCCATGGGCGCCAAAACGCCCTCCCCACCAGCCGCAAAACCCCAGCCTCCTCCGTCCTCCACCCCATAGCGCCCAATCCACCACCGCCCTCCTCCATCACGCCGGAGCCAGTACGCCGACGTCGTCGTCCAAGGCAACCGCATCCGCAGCGCCCTCAAGGACTTATCAGATGAAGCCGAGGTAGAGCTGCCTCCACGACGCCGACGCCGACGCCAACGTATGCTATACCAGAACTACTCCGACCACGCCATCCTGCGCATCACTGCTGCCGCTCGACGTCGTAGCCGTCCAACGCCTCGGAGCTGTTCCCGCTACCCCGTCATTCACCGCCTCGGATCTGCTTCCCCGCTGCCGACAGACGGCCACCGCACCACACTCAACAACTTGGCCATGGGTTCATCCAAGGATGCACCGTCCTCCACAACTTCTTATTTCAAGCGAACCACAAGAAGATCGTTGGAAAAACAGAAGGAGGACACAACACTGCCAGAAGAAAGAGGTACTCCTCTTCCCTTATTCGTGCAAACCTTACGTCTCTGCTCACACTGTATTCATCCCATGAAAGAAACTAGTTGAGCGCTTCTTGCTGCATCTTCTTCGTGATACTAAATGCACAAGGTTTCCTCCCTTTACTATTTCACCTTTGCTAGAGGTTAGTAGCCCGCCTAGATTTCAATTCGTGATTCTTCTCGTTTCAAGCGAACCAAAAGAAGCAGCACCCGCTTAGGCGCGCGGAGCACCTGGTCCACCTGTTCGCCGGGGAAGCGGTGCATCGGTGTCTATCATAGGGGTGTGGGGCGCAGGAGCTGCTTGCACCCGATCTGGAGGTCGGCAGGGCTTGAATGGATGGACGGGGGGCGGTGCCAAGCATGGCGGTGCGGTGAGGTCGAGGGGAGGGCGCAGGCAGGGGACTGGGCCGGTGGTCGCTGCCGTTTTGAGGAAGATCATCAACACTGACTGGCTGGAGGTAGATGAAGGCAATCTGCCTGTTCTTTGTACATCGGACGATGCAGAAAAAATTGACCGACCTATTTGTTTTCAGTCGAATGTTATTTTCATAGAATTTTGTAGTAATTTAGTGTGCCATGCATGTTGTAGAGCTATCATATGTCTCCCATCATTTATTTCTCACCGACCTGCTATCTGCTACCTTTACACTGTACTAATTGTGCACACACTTCACCCATAATCACACTATTGTTTTTTTATGCATGTGTGTTTCAGACTCTAACGCAGTGTTGATGAATGCTGAAAAGAAAAGACAGAAGTCGCTCCAGTGTAATTCGAAGATAAGCACTAAGCTTTTCTGCGCTCCAAAGGATGCAGTGTCAACAGTTGGAGACCGTAAACGTAGCTCTGCAGTTGATGATCTCAATTACCACACACAACTATCCCAGGTACTTGCTTTAACTTCGCATTGTCAAATGTGGTTGCATGTTGCATATGGTGTCTAGCTTGTATTGCTTCCAATTTGGTTAAATTGCATCTGCTTACTTTACACATTATACCATTGATAATGACATGCCTTCCTGTTTTTGATACATACTACATATATGTCTATTAACCATGTTCGTACATCATACTAATGCTCTTTTGTATCCCTCGTCAATCACTTATGATGAGACAGTCACCCGAGTGGGTTACTGTGAGAGGCCATACTCATTTAAAGTGTGTAGTGTCATCCTCCCCACATGATTCTCAAGAAACAGCAAGGCTAAATGAAGATAGTCAACGTAGCTCTCTAGTTTATGACCGCAATTCCGCCACACCACCATCACATGTGCTTTCTCTAACTTCGCAATGTGATATGTGGTTGCATGTTGCATACGGTGTCTAGCTTGTAATGCTTGTAATTAGGGTAAATTGCATCTGCTAAGTTTACACATTATACATGTGAATATGACATGCCTTCCTATTTTTTGTTACACAGTACATCTATGTGTTAACCTTGTGTTTACATGAAACTACCTCTCTTCTGTATCCTGCATCAATCACTTACGATGAATCACCTTTATTCGTTGCATATTGCATATTATTTCTAGCCTGTTGCCATGTATTGCTTCTAATTTGGTCAAATACATTTGTTAGGGCACCCTCTTAATTTGGCAGAGTGATATTGGTTTCATCTTTCATATGGTTTCTAGCTTGCATTGATTCTAACAAGTTCAAGCACCTTGTTCTTAGTTTACAATTTCACTACAAGGAAAAACCTTATACAAAGAATCTTAGCAACAACGCGGTTTAAAAACAAACGCTACTGCTAATTAGCAGTAGCGAGCTTGAGGAAACCGCGCTACTAATAACCCAATCGTAGTAGCGCAGGTTTTTACCCCTCGCTACTACTAAGTGATTTCCACCGTGCCTCCCGGGACCAGTCGTAATAGTAGCGCGGGTTATAAACCCACGCTACTACTAAGTCGATAGTAGTAGCGCGGGTTATAAACCCCACGCTACCACCTGCATCTGCTCCCACCCCACCAACCACTCCACCGTCCACCTGCCCATGTTTATAAAAAAAAGTTCCACCCACCGGCCTTCTTCCACCTCCTCTCCTCTCCCAATCCACGAGTGCATGCAGCCCCGAGCGCTGCAGCCGGCCGACTAGGCCTCCGCACGACCGCCGCCACCACCACCCTCGCCCCTCCCCTCACTAGAATACGAGGAGAAGGGAATAGGTCAGGCGGAGGCTCTTAGTCTGAGATCCGCCAAGGGCTTGGACCTGGAGATCCACATCCATGGCCGATGGCTAAGACCTGGAGCTCCACCTCCATGGCGCTGGCCGCTTCTCCTCAATCGCGAGCTCGCGCGCTTGGACAGGACCTCCATCTGTCCGTCTGCTTCCGCTCCGTTCGGCCGATGACGCCATGGCCGCCAAGGTACTCTCTCGATCTACTTCCCTTTCCCTTTCCTTTTTTCCTTCCCTTCCCTCCCTCACGCGCAGCCAGCTTTGGTTTGCACAGACGCAGACGCACACACAGCAGCGTTGCTGACTTGTTGCGTGAGGCAGCAGGCGAGGTGAGGTCACGCAGGAGAGGACTACCCCAAGAGCGTACAAGCCCTCCTTCCTCCACAACAATGAACAGATCCACCGGCCGTACCCACCTTCTTCTGATCCCCAATCTAATTTCTCTTCCTCTCTTGCAAAGGAAGGACAAATTTGATACTGTACCCATCATTGTCGAGTCTCACAATCCCATATCATTTCATATTCTCATCTATCTTAGTGGTGAATTACTACTACTATTATTATACATGCCGTCTTGTAGGTAAATTTGACCTTAATTTTGGCCCAATGTATGTACTGTAGATCTGAAAGTCCGCTTCTCCAATTCTTCTTATTTAAATGAGGCCAACTTTGTTCAAAGCAGAGTTGAGTTGAATGAATCATTAGGTTCGCTGGGATTCCACCTATTTGTGGTGTCCTTCCTCTAGCTGCTGACTATTATTGGGAATTATTACTAGTTCATGAACTATTATTGAATGAATCATTAAGTAGTATGTGTGTGTATGACAGGCCTGTTGTTGTGTTCATGTGAATATCATCATACTGTCGTGTGGTAATTTCGTAGCGGATCAATGTGTTGGATGATGGATCAATCTCTATATATCTGCTGTTGAATGGCTGCCCTGTGAATGGTTCTACACTCTGCGATGAACAGATCATTGCGCGGCATGGCTTGTCGGCCTGTTCATATAATGAGTTGTTGCTTGCCATAGCATATAGATCACTTATAAATGAAAATAACCAATTTAACTCAGTTCAGTCCATTTTAACTCAGTTCATGCAATGTGTTTATTTTATCTTAATTCGGCATAGCATATAGAGGTTTATGTCTGGCCTATTCATGTAATGTTTTTATTTTAACTCAGTTCAGTCCATTTTATTTTTTGCAGATAACAGATTGTAAACAATTTTGAGTTGCCCACAAGAGAAATAGAGGTTTGGAGTGACAATTGAAGCCGGCACAAACTGAAACTACCACAGGTTGCATGTGAAAATCCACCTTATGCATATATTCATTTATTTTTTAAGTTACTATTAAGAAAAACTCGAATATGAAAAAATCCACCTTCATTTTAATATTCTGCACAATATTGGATCATAGTTCACTTGTCATTTTATAGTTGTTTGCTTTGTGCTATTTAAATTACATATTGTAGTAAACTGAAAGATGCTCTTGTCTGGTCCTTGAATAAAATTCCACTAGGCCTATGCGCCGTTGGACGGGGGTCATCCTCCTGTTCTTAAAAAATGCGCTGTTGGACTAGGTTTCCTTTTGTTCAGTTAGAATCTTGATGTTTTGTTTCCCCTATAAGTTAGCTAACTTCCCTTTTCTTGATGAAATTGTCAGGAGTGATGCTTTATTCATATGTAATTCTATCAAAGATATGTTCGATGTTCATGCAGAGCCATGGACCATTCTATTCTCTATGACCCCGGCGACGGAGGCTGCCAGGACGGAGCCGATGGCTCCAGCCAGCGAAGGGAAGGCAGATGGCGAGTGGGTCAATGTATTTGGGTGAGGAAACCATGATGCTCTTATTTACTTGTTTTTTGAGGAAGGTGTAGCCTCCCGCATGCGCATGGTAGATTCAGTTGTGCAAGTGGGTAGTATCTTGATTTCCACTGGACATGTTGCCATGGAGCTGAAAACAATTGATGCTTTTTATAGGTTCATGGTCCTGCCATGTGCTTGCTCATGTCTATGTCCATGAGCAACAGCAAAATCAATCATTTAGTAGCATATTGTCTTAGACCTTAGTACTTGCTGTCGGTGTCAAAACCGGCGGATCTCGGGTAGGGGGTCCCGAACTGTGCGTCTAGGCCGGATGGTAACAGGAGGCAGGGGACACAATGTTTTACTCAGGTTCGGGCCCTCTTGATGGAGGTAAAACCCTACGTCCTGCTTGATTAATATTGATGATATGGGTAGTACAAGAGTAGATCTACCAGGAGATCAGAGAGGCTAAACCCTAGAAGCTAGCCTATGGTATGACTATATGTTGTAGTTGTTGTTTCCTATGGACACCGGAGAGGGTTAGGGTTACACAAGGTCGGTTACGAAGGAGGAGATATCCATATCCGTATTTCCTAGCTTGCCTTCCACGCCAAGTAGAGTCCCATCCGGACACGAGACGAAGTCTTCAACCTTGTATCTTCATAGTCTAACAGTCCGGCCAATGGAGATAGTCCGGAGTCTATAGTGCCCCTAATCCAGGACTCCCACACTTGCCCTAGCAACTGGATATATCGGACTCTATAGTGCTAGTGCACTTTCATTTTTGTTAAATTTGTACACCCTGCCTGAGAAAACAATAGCCGTCACTTAGCTTTTTGTTGGGTGCCTTATATGGGATGCACTTCCTCTATTACCGGACGACATCCACTAGGTTGATGATCCTAAACAGCCTGGGAGAGTGAATGCTTCAATTCTCATCATGTACGTGTATGTAGAGTCTGGACTAGTTCATAATCTGTTTTCAACATTTGTACTACTAGATAAGTAGTAATTCTAAACAACTTTGTGGCTTGCAAAAACCAGATTGCAAGTAATTCTTAACATCTTTGTAGCTTGCAAGAACATACTTGAAATCAGTTGACACATGACCCCCAAGACAGAAGGCACAGATTAATGCTAATGATTTAGTAACTACAAATTTCTGTATTTTTCTTAGCCTTGTCCCGCCCAGCAATGTATTATTTTTGTCTTCCAAGACTGAAGTTGGTGCCAAACATTGCGGCGCGAAGTAAACACATCACCCTGCCTGATGTGGTACTATATATAGTGAATAACCTAACAAGATATCTGCTAACACACAAAGTAATTTAGTTCACATATGCATTTCTATGTTTCTTTTGGACTTTATGTTTTTCTATGCATTTGCCAAATCTATATATTTAGTTTGAATAAGAAGTGAGGAATTAAGCATATATATATATTCGGCATGAGCACCTTTAAATTGCTAGATGATAAGGAATCTAAACTTAATGGGCCTTGTGAATTGTAATATACTATCTAGTTTAACTTATGCAATTTGCCTACTAACAAGTTTTCACTTTCCCGACGTGGGCGCAGGGGTGATCGACGCTGACTAGCGTGGCCCGGTGGGCGTTGTGCTCTTCAACCACTTGGAGGCGGACTTTGCTGTGAAGCACGGTGGCCATGTCGAACAGATGAACATCCAAGTGATTTTGACACCGGAGGTCTTCGAGGTGGAGGTCCTCGACGCCATCGTCCGGGGGAAGCAGGATTCGGGTACATTAGCGTCTGAACTCCAAGCCTTGGTAGATACATCTAGAGAAGTGATTTGTTTAGGTTGGTGGTGGACCACTAGGGGAGGTACTTCGATGATGGTTGTGTGTCTGATGTTAAATGGAATCCTAAGATGGTTCTGTGATGTTGGTTTGCTTTGCAATGGACGTATTACCATTCATGAATACCACATCTAACTTTTATTTTTTTAATTCCTAAATTGTTAGTAGTAGCGTGGGTTAAAAGTGAGCGCTACTAGTAGTTAGGTTAGTAGTTAGGTTAGTAGTAGCGTGGGTGTTAGCTTAGTAGTAGCGCATGTGCACCCGCGCTACTACTAATCATTTAGTAGTAGCGCGGGTTTAGCCCATGCTACTAGTAACAGTTAGTTGTAGCGCCTTATTGGTAGCGCGGCTGTCCGCGCTGCTGATAGCCTAAAAACCCGCGCTGCTGCTAGCCTTTTCCCTAGTAGTGTTTATACATCACACATGTCAATATGTCTCGCCGTCCTGTTTTTCATACATATTCCATCCTCCTATCATGCGGCTGCCTTACATGAAAGTAGTGTTCGTCAGTATCATGCATCAATGAGTCATGAAGAGCAAATTTTATTCCTTTTTCTTATGGGTTTGACTTGACAAGGCAAAATCAAGAAAGAGGAAGGAAAAGAGTAAGGAAGGCGATGATGCTGGTCCTCTGCAGCAACGTAAACGGAGCATCTGTACCGATTCTCCTTGTACTGATAGTGCATCACAAGGTCCAAGTCTCCGCTCCCCTACTCCACCATTCTTGGTGCTTCCTCTAACTTGGCAGTGTGATATCTGGTTGCATGTTGCATATGGTGTCTAGCTTGTATTGCTCCTAATTAGTGTAAAGTGCATCAGCTTAGCTTACACATGATACGTGTGAATATGACACGCTTTCTCGTTTTTGGTGCATACTATATCTGTCTATCACACCATGTTCTTACATGAAACTACTCTTCTTGTGTATCTTGCGTCAGTCACTTATGATGGAACACCTTTAAGTTGGCAGTGTGATATTGGTTTGCATCTTGAATATGATTTCTAGCATGTATTGCTTCTAGTTTGATGAACGCCACCTATGACGAGACAATTTTAACTTGGCAGAGTGATATTGATTGCACCTTTCATATGGTGTCTAGTTTCCAGTGCTTCTAAATTGTTGAAGTGCCTTCTGCTTAGTTACCACATCATAGGTGTGAATATGTCAAGCCGTCCATTTTTTCGTACATATTCCATCCTCGTATGATGACTTTGCCTTTCATCAGAGAAGTGTTCGTCAGTATCATGCATCAATGAGTTCTGAAGAGCAAATTTTATTCCTTTTTCTTGTGGGTTTGACTTTACAAGGCAAAATCAAGAAAGAGGAAGGAAGGCGATGATGGTGGTCCTCTGCAGCAACGTAAACGAAACATCTGTACCGATTCTGCTTGTACTGATAGTGCATTACAAGGTCCAAGTCTCCGCTCCCCTACTCCACCATCCAAGGTGCTTGCTCTAAGTTGGCAGTGTGATATCTGGTTGCATGTTGCATATGGTGTCTAGCTTGTATTGCTCCTAGTTTGTGTAAACTGCATTTGCTTAGCTTACACATGATACATGTGAATATGACACGCTTTACTGTTTTTGGTACATACTATATCTGTTTATCACACCATGTTCTTACATGAAACTACTCTTCTTGTGTATCCTGCATCAGTCACTTATGATGGAACACCTTTAAGTTGGCAGTGTGATATTGGTTTGCGTCTTGAATATGATTTATAGCATGTATTGCTTCTAGTTTGATGAACGCCACCTATGACGAGACAGTTTTAACTTGGCAGAGTGATATTGATTGCACCTTTCATATGGTGTCTAGTTTGCAGTGCTTCTAATTTGTTGAAGTGCCTTCTGCTTAGTTACCACATCATAGGTGTGAATATGTCAAGTCGTCCATTTTTTCGTACATATTCCATCCTCGAATCATGACTTTGCTTTTCATCAGAGTAGTGTTCGTCAGTATCATGCATGAATGAGTTCTGAAGAGCGAACTATATTCCTTATTCTTGTGGGTTTGACCTCACAATGCAAAATCAATAAAGCTGAAGGAAATTGGCAAGGCATTGGATGATGGTGGTCCTTCCGAGCAACTGAAACAGAGGTTCTCTACAAATTCTACTCCGCCATCCTCCCAACAAGATTCGCAAGACAATGCAAGGCTAGACAGTCAACGTAGTGGTGTAGATGATGGGCACATCTCCCCTACTCCACCATCACAGGTGCTTGCTCTAACTTGGCACTATTATATGTGGTTGCA
Organism: Triticum urartu; assembly: GCF_003073215.2. Lineage (NCBI taxonomy): Eukaryota > Viridiplantae > Streptophyta > Magnoliopsida > Poales > Poaceae > Triticum > Triticum urartu. The sequence goes on along the minus strand of NW_024111418.1, from coordinate 2,146 downwards.
TGTTGCGTATGATGGCTAGCTTGTATTGCTTCTAACGTTATTGAATTGCATCTGCTTACTTTACACATAATGCCTGTGAATATGACACGTGTTCCTGTTCCTAGTAAATACGTGTACATGATGAGCACTTCTCCCCTACTGCACCATCACAGGTGCTTGCTCTAACTTGGCACTATTATATGTGGTTGCATGGTGTGTATGATGTCTAGCTTGCATTGCTTCTAACTTTGTTGAATTGCATCTGCTTACTTTACACTTAGTGCCTGTGAATATGACACGTGTTCCTGTTTCTAGAACATACGTGTACATAATGAGCACATCTCCCCTACTCCACCATCACATGTGCTTGCTCTAACTTGGAACTGTTATATATCACGCCCTATTGGGGCGAGATGCATTTACACGCTTCCAAGCTATACCTCACTACGGGTATATGAAGCTCAAGATGCCCGGGCCCAACGGCATAATCACTCTCGCCAGTGATCCGGACATAGCACTCCGCGCTGAAAATAAAACCGCATCCCTGGCCCTTGAGGCATTATCTGAAGCCCTAGCAGCCGAAGAATTAACTGCATTACGCTCCATGGTGGATAGGGACGATGTAATCCTGGACAAATGACCCAAATCCACCTCCTTCAAACCAGCAGAAGAAATAGTCAAATTCCAAGTCCATCCAACGGACCCCAAGAAGATAGCATCTATCAGGGCACAACTAGACCCAACGGTAGACGCCGCGCTACGAGAGTTTCTACGCAAGCACTGGGATATATTCGCCTGGCACCCCAGGGATATGCTAGGAATCCCACGCAGATTGGTGGAACACAGCCTTAATATATTGAAGGGATATAAACCGGTCAAGAAAACACTACGGAGCTTTTCTGAACCCAAACGTCAAGCTACGGGGGAGGAGCTAGCCAAGATAATCGAGGCCGGATTCATTAGAGAAATAAAACACCCGTGTTGGCTAGCAAACTTGGTGATGGTGCTAAAGAAGGATAAATCATGGCGCATGTGCGTCGATTTCAAAGACCTCAATAAGGTCTGCCCTAAAGATCCCTTCCCCTCCCCCGCATCGACCAGATCATTGATGCCACCGCAGGACACGACTCACTATGCTTCCTCGATGCATATTCCGGATACCATCAAATCAAAATGAAGGAGTCTGATCAAGCCGCAACGGCATTCATTACCCCATATGGGCCATTCTTCTTAAACACCATGCCCTTCGGGCTCAAAAACACCGGGTCCACCTACCAATGCATGATTCAAACATGCCTGGAGAAACAGATCGGCAAGACAGTTGAAGCATACGTGAACGACGTCGTCATCAAAACTAGGCACATCAATTCACTAATAGACGATTTACGTCTCACATTCGACAACCTCCGTGCATATGACATCAAGCTCAATCTGGAAAAGTGTGTTTTCGGCATCCCTGCTGGAAAGCTGTTGGGCTTCATCGTTCACAAAAGACGAATTGAAGCAAATCCAGCCAAAATCCGAGCTTTGTCACAATTGGCTACGCCAACGGGCCTTAAACAGGTCCAAAAACTCACAGGGTGCGTGGCAGCTCTAAGCCACTTTATCTCCAGATTGGGAGAAAAAGCATTGCGACTGTATCGCCTCCTCCAGCGCACCGATCACTTCGAGTGACGGATGCGGCAACAGCCGTACTGGAAGAAATATAAACCCTCCTTGCGAGCAACCCAATCCAGGCCGCGCTGAACGTCGGCGAACCCATGTTATTATACATATCGGCAACACACCAGGAGTTGAGTGCCGTGCTCGTCGTTGATCGAGAGTAGGACGGACACAAATTCCTGCTTCAGAAGTCGGTATACTATGTATCCACTGTCCTCGCACCATGCAAATACCGGTACCTGATACGTCTCCAACGTATCTATAATTTTTGATTGCTCCATGCTATATTATCTACGGTTTTGGACTATATTGGGATTTATTTTCCACTTTTATATTATTTTTGGGACAAACCTATTAACCGGAGGCCCAGCCCAGAATTGCTGTTTTTTTGCCTATTTCAGTGTTTCGAAGAAACAGAATATCAAACGGAGTCCAAACAGAAAAATCCTTTTTGGAACGTGATTTTCTTCTCGGATAAGACCCAGGAGACTTGGACCCTACTCCA